>NW_010247016.1:29104-42345 GCF_000690775.1 Eurypyga helias | reverse complement strand
GATGGGGGGCCTGCGCCCACGTGTGCGAAGGCTGGGAAGGGAAGGGTTAACCTCCAGGCAGGCTCCCAGGGAACGGCACGGACAGCCCCTTGATCAAATAAGCCAGAATTTGCACCATAAAGGGTCCGGGACCCGGTTGTGCCAGGTCGGATTTCTGTCATTATTACAGCCGATTCCTTACGACCTTTTGACCAAAAGACCTCGAATCTCACCACTGAAATTGTTTCTGACACAGCCGCGTCTTCACAGACGACTAATGCTGCCGTGATCAAATATTCCTTTTATTTTGTAGAGGAAAAAAAACACTATAAAAATTCCAAGTGGCAGGGTTGAGTGTTATTTTAAAATAATGATAGTAATATAAGTGAAGCTTTTTTTCTTCCAAGGCACTTCTGGGGGCGGACTGCTACCCGAGCTTCATCCCGCCTAACAGTTGTGTTGTGATTATTTTTGTATTGTCTCTCGTCCCCTCGTATTTATAGAAATTAATGTAATTGTACATCACTCAACAACTACACGTGAAGCCTTCATTCAGATAAAGATTTGAAGGGTTTCCTGGATTTAATTTCTGCTCTAAACATAACAACAGTTTCCTGACACAGCATTTCCCTGCGCTGATTTTGTGCCAGCACGTAAAGCAGAATATGTGTCTCGACACTCATGAAAACCCCTTGATTAAAGTCCCACTGATGGGAGGTGCAGCTACCAGCTTGTCTTTGACTGGAGCATGGTCCCGCCATCGGTAATGCTGCAGGATCACCAAGCAGTACCAGTGATCCAAACGAGGAGTATACCTCCTGGATTTCTGCTGAATGAAGGGTACAAAATAAGGAGTTGCTTTTGCTGGCAACCCTCTTGCTGTCTGCGAGAGGGCACACGATACCTCACCCAGAACAAAATCCAACAGCACGATGATAACAAACCAAAAACATTTCACCAAGTTGGAAGTGTTGGATTGGCTTTATGTCAGGTTTGAATCGTGTGACCACTGATACTTTTGTTTAATTACTGGGGACACTAAATTTGGATTTCCTGCATCTTTGAACATCTTGTGCTCCTTCTTCAAGAGGATACATGTTTATGCTAATATTCTCTTTCCTTTCGTAGTCCCTTAAGTAATGTTGGGGCGGGGTGTGTGTGTGTTATTTAGTATTTCTGAAGAAAAATGTGAGTGTGCATGTGAGTTTCTAAGCGATATAAAATAAAGATCTCCAGCCAGATTTCTTTGCTCAAAGGGCAAAGCTTCCAGAAGATGCCTTTGGGGCGCGCAGGAAAGCAACTGTGCTGCCCGAGGCAGGTTCAGAGGAAAAGGAGAGGGACAAGCTGCTGTGGATGCTCAGCCCAGCAGGCACCCACACAAGGAGCGGGTGATGAAAGCTGTCCCAAGAGATTCTGGCGAACACAGAGCCAGGAAACAGGTTTCAAGGCAATGAAGTGATTTAGAAGCCGTATAGCTCCTTTTAAAAAATTACTTTGGCACTTACTCTCCTAACCTGTGCCATTTCTTAAAAGAAACTTGGTCTTTAAAATGCTATGGAATGAAATAAAACTTCAGATGATTGTGTGTCATCCATGCCCTAAATCTTACCTACTACCTCGGATATCCAGCTTTTACTCCCAGCCTTTCCATTGTGAATGAAAAAAATACAAACATTGAGCCTTAACACTGCAGTTCTGATCCTCCAGCCGACTTCTTTGCCAGCTTTGGAGTTCTGCAAAATTGCAGGTCAGAGGAATAAAGTACTAGATTGCCCTACTCTTCAGTTCACAATAAGTCATTTTCTAGCTATTTTTGTTTATAGTGCCATCACTTTGAATGCAAGTAAAAATTCCTTAGGACTGAACATGAGATTTTTCAGGGTCCTGCAGAAGTCATAAAAATCCCAGCTGTTGTTTTGGATTCGCTCCAGAAATGTGATTCAAAATGAGGGATAAGTCCTATTTTTTCTAAATATTGGTGGCTTCTCAGGAATAAGTATACTACATATTAAATAGCTGTCAATATTTGCATCATTGAGTGGAATACGTATGCTCCTCTTTGTCTTGTGCAAGACTTTGCAAATAAATCCTTTTAGGCAGTGACACTGTGATTCCCCATTTCTGTGCTACAGGAAAAGCTTGCATGGGTGCCTGGCTCAAGTTAATTTAATTGCTTTCTTTTACTCACATGAGCTGTTTTACGCTTGAACAACTGCTTCTGTGTATCCCAATGGTACTAATGGAAGAAAGTGGTCACCTGATCTAGCTGTGCTTTTTCTCGTGAACATATCACACCGGCAGCATATAAACTTCCTGCCAGTTCTTTTCTGCCTACAGCTTTCTTCCCCCAGGGAATTTTAAATGAATCGAATCTTGATTTTCAAGGAGGCACCCTTTCTTCTTGATGCTGCAGCAAGGAGGTCATCTGAAGCATGTATAATAACAGCCTAGCATTAATCGAAAGCAGGAGGAGTATAATATTCCTAAGGAAAGGTTCTATTCGGTGAGCGTTCTAAAGAAGACATTCTTTTCTGGGTTTTTTTGTTGTTGTTGGTTGGTTGGTTATTTCCTCCTGTTCTTATTTACTCTCTAAAAACTAGGTAGGAGAAATACGCAGGTTGTGAAACTGAGGGTTCAGTTCTGGAGGACTGGAATGTGTCTCAGTAACTGCAGATTTGCACCAACAGTTACCTCTGAGTTACAAGAGATGCCTCAGCTTCCAGGTCTTTAAGCTTTGGGGTTTTTTTCTCAGTGACTGACATTCACTGTCCATGTTTGCATATACATTTGTGATTAATAGGGCTTTAGAAGGTGGCAAGGAGAGTATGTCCTTCAAATGAGAACCCAAAATGACCTATTAAAATGACTTTGATAATAGTAAGGTATTATAGCTTCTACAGGTTTCTGGTCATTCACGCCCTGCAAACTTCCATATCATTCTGAATAGATGGGAAATGCTTCAGCCCACCACATTGTTCTTGGTGGCTCTGTAGGATTCGCGTGTGCCATCTGGGAGGAAGGAAGGGTAGGTTCTAACACTTTTAGATGGACCGGTCACCAATGCATGCCTCAGACTGAGGTATTTCTACTGAAGGTTACATATCACATTAAAATGTGATGTGATTTCATTAAAAAAGTGATACCAATCTTGCCAGAACTGAGCACTGGGCAAAACAGAGATTCGCTCTATGCAGCATTATCTTCCCTGCACACCAACCCTGCATTTTCTCTTTCTTTATTTTTCTTTTATTAAAAAGGTGCCTTATCTTGAAAGTTGTTTGTCACATTGCTAAACATCAGATCCAAAAGTTCATAGACGTGACACAAGGAGTATAGCAACAATTGATTTTTTTCAGACACATTTTAGCACTTTTATTAAAAAACGTTAACAAAAACAACAGTAGGACACCCTGCTGCAGAGCAGCAGCCTTTTGATGTCAGCCTCACTGGGAAGCATCCTCCCTAGGGCAGTGCAGAAGACATGGTCCCTTTTACTTGCTCGGTTTGTACCCCCATGGGTCTCTCACGTTTCAGCAGGAGAAGAGGACACCTGAGCATGCTTGGGGAAATGGGCGCTTTGGGAAGTTAAGACTCAGGTTACCTGGTCTGTCAAGCTTGAACAGATTTAGGGATCAGATAAAGCATGAGCACAGTTAGTTCAGGCAAGTTGGCAGCAATTTTGTGTATGCTCAGTATCAGAAATTCAGGTACCTAAGTAACTGTAGATAAGCACTATGGTGGATACAGCCTTTCAAATAACCAGAAGGGAGAGTGGGAGTTTCATGGTTTGTGTTTGTGGATTTAGGAACCTGCATTCTATCTGTCACTCATGTTATGTCTCTGTGAGACTCAGAATTTAGCCATCCAATGTTTCAAGGAGGCAGGAAGATTTTCTCCATTTCTCTTAGAAGTGAAAATGGTTTTAAGGTTCTATCTCAGATCCTTGAACTACAGCAAGCAAGCTTACAGTTAGCAGAAGATGATCTGTAGAGTCTTGGTCATGCCATCATCCTTGTGCCAACAGACATACAAACCCCAGCAGACACAGATTTCCAGGGGCTACTTCACTTGCCTTTTCCTGTTTCTCTAATCTACCCCCAAAACAGAGACATGAATTTCCAGTATGCTGAGGCTGTAAGCTCTGGGATTATCTAGGCACTCAAGGTCAAAATTTTGGTGTGGGTTTTTTTTTTTTTGTTTGTTTGTTTGTTTGTGGTTGGTTTTTTTTAATGTGCTACTAAAATACAGTACTCTAATTAGTGCTTATAACTGGGTTTTTTAGCACAAAAATGAGTTTTGTAAATCAGTTGCAAAGGGCCACACAATTATAAATTTAATGAAAAAAGCAAGTTACGCAAATATTAAACAGTCTAGACTTATTGCTGCCTTTTTGTGCCGATACTGAAGTATAAATAAAATTAGAGCATTAACTAGAAAGAAACTTCCAAATCAAAAAAATTGGAATTACTTAAAACTTTCATCTTTGCTAAAGATGTTTCTACAAGTAAGCACCTAAAACATATAAGGAAAAACACTGAAAAGTATCCGAAAGTACCTGAAGATTTTTGATGTAATTTAAGCCCCTAACCAACATATCTCCATGCCAAAGTGCATAAATTACTGACAATACTAAAAATCCATGAAGGACCTCATGTACTGACATCATCAGGCATTCCCACCTCTGGCAATGAGGATTTAGTGTAAGTTGTGTTGTAAGCACTGGCCTTGCCAACCTGCTCTGCTTTTAACCTTTTCTTTATGTTCTGTTCCAGGAAAAACAATCAGCCACACAATAGTTGAGGTTGGATGGCACTGCTGGAGATAATCCTAAATCCAACCCCCTGCTCAAAGCAGCATTAACCAGAGCAGGTTGCTCAAGACTGTGCCTAGTTAGGCTTTGAGTATCTTCAAGGATGGAGACTCCACGGCTTGTCCAGGCAATCTGTGCTGGTGTTCCACCACCCTCACAGTAAAAAAGATCACTATTACGCTTAAACTGAATTTCCTGTATTTCAGTTTGTGCCCATTGCCTCTTGGCCTTTGATGGATACCACTGAGAACACTCTGGTTCTGTCCTCCTTAGTCCCATCAGTCAGGGATTGATACACATGGATTACCCTGAGCTTTCTCTTCTCCAGGCTGAACACCTCACACTCTCTCACCTTCTCTATGAAGGTGCTCCAAGACCATAACCATCTTCGTGGCCTTTTGTTGGACCTGCTCCAGTATGTCCCTGTCTCTCTGGCACTGGGGAGCCCAGGGCTGGACCCAGCACTCGGGGTGTGTTTCCCCAGGGCTGAGCAGAGGGGAAGGATCACCTCCCTCGACTGGCCGGGAGTGGTCTGCCGTGCTCTGCCTGACATAGCCCAGGAGGCTGTTGGCCCCTTTGCCACAAGGGCACGTTGATGCCTCACGGTCAACTTGGTGTCCACAAAGACTACCAGGTCATTTGCTACCAAGCCACTTTCCAGCTGGTGACCCCCCAGCATATACTGGTACATGGGGTTACTCATCCCCACATGCGGGACTTGGCATTTCCCTTTGCTGAACTTGAGGTTCCTGTTTGCCCGTTTCTCCAGTCTGTCAAGGTCCCTCTGAATGGAGCACAACCATCTGGTGCATCTGCCACCCCTCCCAGTTTTGTATCACCAGCAAATGTGCTGAGGGTGCACTCTGTGCCATAGCCCAGGTCCTCACAGATGTAAACAGTATTGGACTCGCTACCGGTGATCACAGCCCTCTTTTGCCCTCCAGCTCGAGTACGCCAAACTGCGTGATACCCATCACTCAGTGCTCTGTCGCCTGCCTGGAGGAATGCACCAGAATTCTACTTCATTTCTGTGGTCAGCATAGGAAAGGCTTTCATTTTAAGGCATGGTTCTCAACACACTCAAGCAGAGCTTTGCAGGGAGGAGAGAAAGCCTGCAGCAGAAAAGGAATGCAGTTTTGGAAACAAGCCTGGGAGTTAAAAGCTCAGGACCAGCCCACATAAAAAATGGGCTGTGAGGTGGCCCACGATGAGGATGGCTTACGGAAAAGACTGAAGAAGACCTGGACCTGGAGGAATCAAATCCAGACTCTGGTAACTGTCATTCCTTGTGCTTATTGAGGCAGACATTCCAGGGAATGATTTCTGATTTAACTGTGACCAATGAGACTGTTATTGTCAAGGATACTACATATAGTCAAATGTGACTGCTTCAGTTTTGGGGACAAACCACGTATTTCCTCTTTCACCCTTGGTCTTCTGTGATTCAAGGCAGATTCATGGAGGGACAAGGGAAAATGGCAGAGAGACACCAGACATTAAGTGACAATCTTTCCTTAAAAAGATAAGAATTACAGGTAAGCTGAGTGGTAAACGTCACAAAGCTGATTTTTCCTGGGATGCGTGTTCTGCCCGTTCTCAGCACACTGCCTGGATGGGGGCACAGGGGTTTAGAGGATGCCAGTTCTGCTTTCAGGTCTCCTGTGTTCCTTGTTCAGCAGCCTGTCAGGGTTTGCTCCAGTGTCTCCAGAAGACCTAGTACTAGAGAACAGCCCATGCAAAATAAATTTGGCTCCTGAAATTCCCAAGGTGGGTATGCTTTCTGCATGTGCCTTGCCTGCATATTTCATTTTGACTCTTGTCTGCACTGAATTCTGATAAATGTATTTACTTACTTTTTCTGGCAAGTGACCTGCAGACATGAATACTATTAATGACACTCAGCACACTTTGGGAAGCCCATTATTAGAAAGCCAGATGCTATTTCAGGTACATTAGTTATGCCCATTACCCACACACAAGCCACACAATTGATTGTCTCTCACATTCTCACTAGCCCAGAAATAATGACTTGCCAGTACTGAACCAGCCATGGGCTTACAGCAATTCAGGGTAATCAGCTCTACTGAGCAACGGTTGCCACTGCAGGGTGTAGGAGTCCCATTCCTGGAGGCTTAGGGCAAGCTCAGCAAATGTATCTGCCTCCCAGCCTCCTGGGAAGGATGATCTGGAGCCACTGTTTGTCACCTCAGGTCTCCACGCTGATGTGATCCTACTCCTCCTGAATATATTTTACACCCAAAGAGCTAATCTGTACAGGATCCAGCATCTCATAGAAAACCTGCCTGTTGTATGAGCTCTTGTCCCACACAGAGGGCAACTGGAATGAACAGCAGCAACATGGACGGAAGGAAAACAACCTGCGTGAAGTCTCAGAAGTGAGTGCCTCAAGGAAGGGTAGAGCTGAGTTAAAGCTATTGGCACTTAAGAGGGACAGAAAAGACAAACTCAGTGTTACACAATAATCCAAGAAATACTTCCTGAAATGGATGCAAGTTTTGAGACACTACGAGCCCCAGCATCCCTAACACCAAATCTTTGTAGCTGTAGCGTGAGGGAGGAATAGCCCTCAAAAGCTATGAGCAGGCTCGGCATTAGGGGTGGGTCATGTTGTGCCAGCAGAAGCAGGTGAGTGGGAACATGACAGCACAGAGTGATGTAGATGTGCTCCAAGTGCCTTTCGAGAATGGGACCTCAGAGGCCCAGATGCATTTAGAATCTTCAAGTTTTACCCCAAATCTTAAAGAAAAGGTTTTTATTTTCTACCTGCTTTAACAAACAGTCGTAAGGCTGATGCTCAGCTAGGGTGCCTATCGGAAAAATGTTGGTCACACTTTTTCATTTTTTGAAATGTAGATTAATTGTAGTCTTTTAAGGAAACTCGGTATCATTAATGCAAATTTATGTGAATTATACTGTTCTCTGCATCTGCTACAATATACAGAACATTCAGCTGATCAGAGAGAAGCTTTTCTTAAGGTATTTGAGATAATGTAATCTTACAGAATGTTTGCAACACTGGCACCACACAAGGAAGAAAACCTGCAATTATACTTTACAGCAGTAAAGACTGTTATGTAAATTGTTTAAAACACTCAAAGAACATTAAGATTAAAGAGATATAAGTATTTTATCATAAGTTTTCTCATGGTAGTATTACTTACTACCATTATCCAATGCTGAACAGCCCTGATCCAGAGGAGGATGTAAAACAAACTGTATGTTTCTTCTCTGGACCACTGTAAGGCCTAGTTTCTTGATAATAAGCACAATTCATTTATAAATCTTTTTGTACTCAAACTAGATACTAGGACCTATCTTGCCTTAGCCATCCTGCATGAAGCAGTACCACTTCAGAGCTAAAACTAGCAGCATGTTTCAACTTTATTGTAAAGTCTCGATATTACTAGGTAGTACTGCTGGTGTTTCTTCTGACTTAGAAAGTGCAAAAAAAGGTCACAAAAATATTGATTTCCTTTACAAAATGAATTAATTGCACCATTTTATATATATATACACACGTGTGTGTGTGTATATATATATATAGTCCTTTTCCCTTATAAATATATGCAACTTGAATAAAGATTTGTAAGAATCAGTTGGCAATCAAAATTTGAGTAGGGTTTAATTGTTTAATAAAAATCATGAAGATCCTGTGTTTTGCTTATAGGGGCAAAAGAGTTGCATGCACTGTTTTCCTTAAATTTGGTTGACAGTAGTTTACTTGCTGATCAGACCACTCTGAAAAGGAATATTGGATTTCTACAGCAGAATTTAGTCTTTTCTTAGTTTGACTAAATTGATCGCTCGTCCCATTGCACTTGGGAAGCATCTGTTTTTGAATCCACTGCATTTTATTTCCAGCACTCTTCAAATATAGTAGTTATAATAATAGTAGTAACAATTATTTGCAGTACATTTGTTAAGGATTTAAATGTACTTTCTGAGCCCTGGCTCAGAAAATAAAATGTTCAACTGTTAATATCAAGAATTTGTACATTCAATTATTCAAAGGAGTTTGCACTTATGCAAACCTATTGGACAGTAAAAACTTGGCTATTGACTACCCCTGTTACCCATTTATGATATGATTATTTTTAACTTAGGTCTTGATTTTAAAATATGTACTGAGAATGCTAATTTTGCCGCTTCTCCTCTTGTTTTCACGCCCCTGCTAAAAAGCTTACAACGCATGTTGTACTTACGGTACATTTGCTTTTGCCTTGAACATTTAGGTTCCTCTTCATAATTAATATGATCAATTGTTCTCACCAACATCTATTTTAGCAATCAATGTAGTAATTCACATGTGAAGTAAATCCCAAGCAGTTCACAAACCACTGGTACAACTTTTTATAGTTACTAAAAGTTAAAAATAGTGAATTTTACATTTAAAGGGAATAAATTGAAACTGTCATATTTTTAAAATAAAGGATGGGAAAAGAAATTTAGAACTAAAAGTAGCTGTTGCCATGACACAGTGTAAATGTTTAGAGGGAAAAATACCACCAACATTAAAATAGCAGTGTGCTTTTGAGAAACTTGAACTGTTGGGGAACTGCTTGATCATTTCTCAATGAAGACCCACTCCTAGAAGGAACCAGGTGGTCTCAGTTCCCTTGGAGAAAGAGCAGGAGGAGTCTACCCAGCTTTCTGCTGAACAGAGCCTTTGGTGCTGGAGAACTTATTACAGGTTGGTCTAGAAAATTAAGAAATGCAGGATAATGGTAATCGAGTAACACACCTGTCAGAGAAAATGGCAGCCAATGCATACACGTCATTTTGAACCTTCTCTCATACAATGTAACAAGCAGGTTGATCTCAAACAATATTTTAATAAAACTCCCTAGCTAGTAGTTTTCCCTGTGATACAACTTGAGGGTAGCATGATATTATGCTACTTGGGAAAGAGCTTTTTATTTTCCAGCCTATTCACTGCTTTCTCTCCTACCTGGCTTCTGCTCAAAAATACCATAAACTCTGTCAAAGCTTTTGTAACGACAAAGACTGACTAAAAAAGACAAATAAAAAATCCTTTGATGCACATTTGTGACCCATACAACAGATTACAGACACCAAAACAGTGTGACAGTAACATCTCAACAACAAAGTAAAGAAATTGAAACTGCACTAATAAGGGGGTCTGCAGTTTTATAATGCAATAAAGTGTCTCATTAAATAAAGTCTAATAGAACCAGCTCAGAAATTGCAGTTAATCCTTTATGTAGATGAACAAATCAGCTATTATATGCAATTCAAATGCAATGTTTCAATCTTCTCCAATAGCTTGTAATGGATATTTACACTGGATGTTTTCTGAGGGAAAATACCCCATTTTATATTTACCAAATACCCCATTTTATATTTACCAAAACAATAGCCTCTGAGGCCTCTGAAAGAAATCCAATGTCACATTTCACCATACAAGGCTTATGATGGAGGGAAACTTCTGGGGGAGCCTTTCTGCCAGTACTTCACCCACGGCTGGCTTTCTTCTTACCCTCTGACCAAAGGGCCATGCCTCAAGCAGGCAGGCGTCCAGGCTGGGGCATGGCACTGCCACTCCTGACCCATCTCCCAGGGCTGCTACAGCCCGCATCCGGTAAGGTCATTGCTTTCAGAAACAACTATAGCTAAAACTGGCCTGACAAGGTCTGTAACATCTTCCAAGACACCTCACAATGCACATCGGTAGTGGATGTCATCTACTTGCATGGCAGCCTTTTAACTCAAATGATGTTGAGTTGTATTGCAGATTATACTATCAAAGTGCTTGCCACAGCACAAATAGAGGTAACTCAGACCACTGCTTGTACTCATGTAAGCACTCAGGTAAGCCCTGACACTGCCATGCTCAGCTTTAAATAAAGGAAATTCATAGGGGCAGCAAGAAGCAGCCACCAAGCAGAGGATCCTGCTCTGCTTAGGTGTCACCTTCTTGTCCCTCCCAGCCCAGCAAGACTCTGAGATGCTCCTTCAGGGTCTGAAAAGAGAAGATATAGAGCTCCCTCAGAGTCCTGAGAAAAAAAAAGGGAATCAGTGGAAGTTGTTGTTAACAAAGTGAGATAAGAGTAATGCTGCTAATATGGGAGGTCAAGCACTTCCCTGCGATTGCTGGCTGTGTCTAGCCCCCGCTGAATTTGGCAAGTGCTGAAGATACTGAAGATACTGAACCTAGCCCAGCTCTGCGAGGGAAGCGACCACCCCTAGTAGCACCAGCACTACACAACAGTGATTTGTGGCACAGATTTGTTTCATACAGGATCAAAACCTCCAGAAAAGCATGTACTGTGCATAAGGGAAATACTCTGTCTCTACTGCCTCTCCCCAGCGGACCTCTGCCAGTGATATTTTGACATCAAATTTCAAATATGAGCATCTCTGTCCAACTCCTGCACACTAGCTACTGTACTTAGACATTTATGGAGCATTTGTGGTCAGTGAGTAAATAATCACTGTCTGCATTTCAATATAGAATGTTTCCAAAGCTGCCCATGTTTAAAATCAGAGCACACAAGCTCACTATAAATTTTAGGAGGCTTTGCCAGGCTCAAGTTTTGGATTTGCTTTACTCTGCCTGAAACAATGAATCTTTAAGGTGCTGCTGTAAAAGCACTGGTTGCAATTGCTAATTCACACAGGAAATACAACTGCACGAAAGGAAAAAAGTAAACAGTATAACATGATAAAGCAGACTCAGTATGGTAAGGGTTCAGAGTACATCTGTACTCTATCTTCTTCTTGGTTACATGCATTGTATTTTCTTTGTGGCAGTTTATACAAGTTGGGAATTCCGTTCGGAAAACAAGGAAGCTGGCAAAAAGTAATTTCCAGTTTTGTATTTTGTTTCAAGGTGTGAAGGATGGCACTCGGTTTACTCTGCTCACAATGACAGCATCTCATAGAATCATTTTAGGTTGGAAGACACCTTCACGATCATCAAGTCCAAGTGTTAACTGGGCACTGCCAAGTCCACCACTAAACTACGTCCCTAAGCAGCCCATCTACACATCTTTTAAGGGATGGTGACCCAACCACTTCCCTACTACATCAAAGCAATATTAGCACTGGAGCTCTGCATATTTTGCTTTGGAAAGAATTTGACTATAGGCCAGTATAGCCTGGATTTGTGAAAGCCTGACTCTCTGTTCCTTGCTCCTGTGCAGGTGTTTACACTGATGTAAATCAAACACAACGTAAATTAAATACAATGCTGCTGAATTACACTTTGCAGGTCAAGGAATATACAATAGACATTGTGAAGAAAAATGAGTTTGTAAAGAAAAAAATGTGGAATTTTAATTTTCTTTTAAAACAGGAAGGTTAACTGCTGTTTAATTATCATGAAAACATATGAAGTTCTATGACAGATTCACCTTTCAGACATCTTGATTGGCAGTTCTTTTCTTATCCATACTAAGGCTATGGGAATACTTTTGGATTAACAAGTCCATCAAGGCATCTGACTACTGTCCTCATTACTGATTTTAGTACTCAGAACAGAAGAAAATATGGCTGAAAATATTTAAAATATGACAAAGAGTACTTTAGTTGAATAAATACCTCCTAAAAATTTTACATTAATTATGCATACCACACAATATTTTGAAAATGGAATCTGACTTGTTTTAAAGTTGCTTATGGTTTCTTTTTGTTTCCCAGTTACAATTTACGATTTCAGATACAATGATAACTTTGTAAGTAAGGCATGCCCTTAAATTCACATACACAGTCAGTGCACAGTTCTCTGAATAGCAAAGTATGAATTTGCCTCTGAGGTTGCTTCTTTCAGGAGCTGTATCACATCTGATACAGACAACATGATTTGCCACTCCTAAGGCAGAAAATGAATGCTCAAAATATACTGATCTCTCTTGGCTAAGAGCCACACTTCAATTTATCAGGCATCCTTTTCACTAATGGTTAACCCTTATAGACAGTTAATGTTCACTCTGCTTCTGCTGGAATATGTTTAAGATAAAATATTTATACCACTCAATTGGAATGAGCATTAAAAAGGGAAGATTGTTCAAAATAATGGTCTAAAAGAGGAGTAAAACTGAGAACCCAAAAGAGGCTAATAAAACCCTTCTCAAAAATGCAGATATCCAAGGGAAAAAACCCATGGATATTTTTATATCTGACATTGAGACAGAGGAAGATTTGGTATCACTGGTCAGCAACAAGCTAGAACAGGCTGACAACTACAAAGTGACTCATCAGAGTCTCCATGGATTTAAAAGGGTAGATCATGGTTAGCAGAATGGATTTCACAAGCAGGAGACAGAGAGGAAATTAATGACTGAATGCAGACAGTTTCGCTCTCACTGTCTTCCTCCTCATCTCATACACATATATATGTAACCAGCCAAGCCAGGCTGGATGAGGCTTTGCGCAGCCTAGTCTAGTGGAAGGGGGGGCGTCCGCACACGGC
>NW_010247016.1:0-28982 GCF_000690775.1 Eurypyga helias | reverse complement strand
CCCCCTGCCATAGGCAGGGACATTTTTCACTAAATCAGGATGCTCAAAGCCCCATACAACCTGAGCTTGAACACTTCCAATGATGGAGCATACACAACTTCTCTGGGCAACTCATTCCAGTGTCTCAACATCACAAATTGGGGTCTCAACATATAATGCAGGTACCTCCCATTGTTAATAGTTTCCAATTTACCATGTGTCTCCAAAACCAAAATGCTGTTCTGACTTTTTCTCCCTTGAGTTTTTGTTAGTTCAATAGAGAGAAGACAGTAAAAGACCTTATATTTGGGACAACATTATGAGGGAAAAAAGGAAAAAGGAGCATCGGAGAAAGAGACAAAACAAGGACTACCTAGCAGATGGGTAAGCAGACAAAACAGACAGAAAGGTAGCTACACGTGGCTCAGGCAGGGTCCACTCCTTCCAAACTCCTAGTGCAGACTTCTGCAAAACACATGTATTGATCTTCTGACTGAATAGTGCAATAATGTGATTAATATAAAAGCTATACACTTATTTACAGATAAACCTGTGCAATAGCTAAGGCAATAGCTGTACTAACTGGAAGCACTGGAAAAAGTCCTTTCAAGCCACTTTAGCAACATCATCAAAACAAAAGCATTAACCTAAGCCATATGTTAACCAACACTCCTCTGTCTCCTTCAAAAACAGAAACCTGAGAGAATAAGCAAGAGTGGGAGTTTCACTGCATTCTTTTCAGTGCTGGATAGCTTTTGGATATTTTTATCATCTAACTGGAAAGATAAGGACTTAATAGTGGGAGAGGGAATAGTGGAAAAGCAGTAGCATCTTAATATTACGTAAAATAATTAAGATGATAGCAATTATTGTGTAAGGCGCAAGCTGTGATCTAATCAGCTATCACAATCTAAGCAGGATTGGACTGCATTAGGGGGGAAATCCCATATGCTGTTGGAAACAGTTGATTCAATAGGTGCAAGTCTCTCTTCTGACTCACTTTTCAAAGCAAGGGCTTAGAAAAGACTTGTATATATTTACTACAAATTAGCATAATGTCTTAGGTTCAGAGAGTATCCTTGTATGCTTCTTGTCTAGTGCACTGCTGCAGTTTCATAGGAATACGGTATTTTTCACACCTCATCTTTATTTTCCCGAGATATTAAATAGCAGTTGTATTTTATATCAGAAGTGGTTCCAACTTTACGGCCGGGCAAAGTGATTCTCACATAAATGCCATGAGCTTTACACACTTAACACACTTAAATAGTGCTTTTTAAATTTGATGGGACTCCTGTGAGACAGCAGCAAGGTTTTACCCAGAGTTTATGCAATCAGGTTGAAAATCTCCTAAGCAGACACGGAACAGCTGGGCCATGCATCAATAAATCACACATAAAATCTGTATTGTCTGGGCTGGCAAATGAGCTGCATGGGAATGAGTCTCACCCTCAGGTTGTAATGTCCTTTGGGAACCAATTCAATAAAGTTTTTATGTTAATATATAATTTTAATACTGTTAGAACTATATGAATGACCGGTTAGTGAAGTAAGTATAATTAGAGACACCCAGACATCATGGAAGAACATTAGGGAACATAGACTAAAAGTCTTGGGTCTTCTGTTAAGCATAATGCGTTGTTACACTGGAGAAGAGGTAATAATTCATTTTACATACGGGAGATAATGTGCTGGAGGGGGAATAAATGGACCACATCAGTTAAGTCTGCTACACAGTGTAAGGAATTTTAAAACACACGTCTTTGACGAGAGGTAAAGCCTTCCCGGAAACAGCGCTACAGCAGTTAACAATAGAACAAGAAATCTGGAAGTAGCAAAGAAATTATATGTAAAACACTAATGAAATATATTGTACAGTTAAGAGTAAATGTGATTTCATCAGTCTTTTGTGTATCCAGACATTAGAGTGGTGGCAAACATCTGTGTCTAAGAATGACTTAAACAACCAGAGAATATGTTTAAGTTTGTAGTTTGGCACTACAGCAATGAAATCTGTCTTGAATACATGTATTATTAAATAGAATCTGACTCAGATGAGCTGAAGAAAAGAGGGATAGCTCACATCTGAAATTTTTCTATCTGTTTATGCTTAGACATGAAGGCCAAATTTCTCAGGGCAGTTCAGATGTGTTTGCAGAGTATATTAGCTCAGGACAGTGCCATGCCAATGCAGCTACACATTTCCAGATCTGAACGGCTTCTTTGTGTTTCTGCACAGCAGACTCTTGTATTTCCTCATCAGGTTAACTCCACCAAAGCCAGTCTGAGTATCTATGAGTGATGGTGTAAATATGGCCAGAAGTTTTAGTCTTCTCACAAGAGAAGCCTTGCTGCTATTTCCTACTAACTTCTCTGACAGTGACTTGTGTGAAAGGGAAATGTAAATATACTGTCAAATGTTATTTAAGGTATTCAACATATACTTTCCAATGGTTTTCAGTTTAGGATACCCACTTTGAAATACATTGGATGACAGAGTTTATTTTTACATTTATGGTTTTCTTGACCATCAGACAAGTTAGTTAGCGGTGTGCCCTCTATCTAGATAACGTTCACTGAAGAACAATGGTCCAGTCTTTGGATCCTGCAATTTATATTTGGTGCAGGATCTGAGGAGTGATGTGGACTGCCCCTCTCCGCCCAGCAGTGAAAAGCGGCTAATCAGTCCCACCAAATATTTATGACCAACTCGCTTTAGGGAGGCTCTAACTTGCACCAGCCAGTGCCCTGTTTGTGTACATTTGCCCATGTCCTGTGTATACTCAGCTGCCTTAAGACCTGACTGTATTCCAGCGCATGTGCTCAGGGTGCTCTATATCTGCATATTTCACAACCAAGCTCCTTGACTGCGTATTTTTAGTCTTCCTATTGAATGTAGTGTCCTATAGTGACAGCTATTTTGGAAGTTCTCCACAACCTGGTGGTGGTAGAAAGTGGTAAAAGTGGGGGCCCAGTGATGAGTCTCATGGAGAAGTTCAGGTCCAGATTATGAAGCCTGAAAGTAAGACACCTACATATAAGTGTCCAGAGGTGAGCCTGCTACCACAATAGTCACAGAGTCAGAGACACGTGGAAGGGAAATTCAGCTCCTTTCAGAGCAGAGGACTAGGAAGCTGCTACACAGAGGTGGCTGGTGCTATCTGAGGCACACTAGCACACCCCTCCTGGCCTTCCACTGCTGCTCTGGGAGGACGTGGGTCTCCTGTGAGTCCTCCTTCATATCCACCATCATGGTGTGGATGACTCAGTTATATCTCAGACAGCACCAGGTAATTCTGTGTAGGCGAGTCGCTTGAGCCTCCCTGCGCGGCCCAGTGAAATGCTCTCCAGGCTCCCGTGCTGCCCGCCTGCACTGATGAGATCCCCACTGCCTGTAACAAGCACTTCAAAGCCACATGTTGACATCCATGTATAGGTACGTACATTTAGGTTTCTTCATTCGGAAGTGAATAATAGCCTCAGTGGTTTCCGCACAAAAAGGATTAAGTGCACAAATCCTGAATTACTTATTTATGAAACACTTAAAGCCTCCAGTACAGGAAAGGTGCTTGGCATTTCTGAACTAAATGAATGTGGCAACTATTTCCCCCACAGATAACTGCAGGGTTAGGCTGTTTAGTTGGTTTAAATTCACAAGACAACAGTGAATAAAGACTTATTTTTGTTTCTTTTCACCCAGAAGATGTGGTACAACCAGGACCTTAAAATAGAGTTGGAGCTGGAAAGGATTTGAGGCAGTTGGAGAAATTGTTGGTGATGTGACGGCTGTACAAGCAAATGCCTCAGAGCTGAAATTTGTATGAACTAAAGGCTACGAAAAGTGAAAGAGATTCACAGAAAGTACAGGCATTGTCAGCATGCTTCTTCCTCTTCCCCATCCTTTGAAGCCAGGCAATATTGTGGAAAGCAGCCAAAGCAGAAACAGAAGCAGTCTGTCTTTATAAACCTAACAAGCAAGCATTAGGACTTTGGGACTAGTTTAAGAAAGTGATGGAAAAACTGTGCAAACCCACTTCTCAACCGCTTCACAGCATCATTTTTTTAGAAACTGGAAGATTCATCTTCCTGCTTGGTGCGTAAATAAAGATATCAGCAAAATGCAGAGCTTTACAGGCATGTGGATATCATGGCGACTATCATCCTTTACTCACATTATTGGAAAGCAGGTATTTTCTCCAGATAATATATTCGCAGGCAACATTGCTTTTTCTCACATAAGTCTCTGAGCAGATAAGAGAGTTCCTTTCCATTCGGTACAGAGAACTCCACAAAGGTCTAAAAGTGGTAAGAGTGGTGGGTTTTTTGGTGGGGTTTTTTTTCAGTAGTAAAGTTCATAATATAAACTACAAGTATTGTGTAGATTTGAGTGAGGTTTTGCTGGAACATAATCACATCAGATGTTAGAAAGGGAATTTTTTGTTTCAGCCTAAAGTCAGACTAGTAACTTTTGCATTCAAGCAGTTGTACCTCTCCTTTAACTAAATACTGCCATTTCATGACTTCCCTTAATAGTCATTTCTTAATAAAGACGCATATTAGAAAACTGTCCATCTAAGTAAACAAAACCAAATATACATGAGATTGGCAGGAGTATTAATTTTGGTAACTTAGAGTTGTGATGCAGAAAAGCTACTGGGAGGAATTCCAGCTTTGATAGATGTAATAGCACATAACAGCCATTCCAACTAGAAGTCACAGAGAATGAGAATGCAGTATCTACTAAGGAAGAAGCTCAGAGGTTTTCAGAGTGGTCAGTAGTTCCAGCACTTTTATTTATTCAGAAATTCAGACTGTAGAAGCACATCTTTCCTGAAATTGATTCCTGTATAAGAAGGCAAGCTGGTTTTTTTATAATGCCACATTTTTAGAAGGCAGGAGAAGTGGAAATGGCAGAAAGTGATTAACTCAACTTTATTAGGATCCACACAGCTGATGGATCGAATACTATATTTGTTTAGGCTCTTTCATTTTCAGTGAAAACATTTAGGATTAATTATTAGATCTTTTCCCATTAACCAATTCTTTTTATCTTTACAACAGGAAAAGAACACACTCATTTTTCAATTATTACAATTAACTAAAATGCTATGGAAAGTTGTATTTTTAATTTTTATTTTTTTAAAAAAGGACAATATTTTTGTTCTCAAAAGGGACTTGGATCCACAGTGATCAATAGGATTCCTGACGTTTTGTAATAAAATGTGAAAAGTTAAGCCAAGAGTAGGTGTTCTCTGGCCTTCTTGGTCATTTGTAAACTTTTTGAGGAAGGGAAAGAATAAGGTGTTAACTAGGCAAGGGTGATAAAAAATATTCTCCAAATGTCATGTCATATATTTAATTAATTTAATGCACAGTTTCAATAGCAGTTTCAGTAATTGATGGTACATTCTATATTAAGAGAGAATCAAGGTATATTAAGATGGAAGCTATTTTTCATTTCATAACTATTCAATTCTCACGAGTTGAAGGGAACTTTGAAATTGTCTCACATCCTCACTATTAAGAGACAAGCTATAATCTTATCTTATTATTTTATAATCTTAAAGGATATATTTTATATTTAGCTGCCTTAGCTTTTTTTTTTTTTCTTTTTTTTTGGCTTTGCCTTTATGTTCCTCCAAAAGTACTTTTCCTATTGTCTTCTTACTAATGAGGAATGAATTAGTCCAGAGGTAATCAAATTCATTTTAAAAGGAAAAAGTCAAAATGTAATTCTCAGGTTAGATTAGTTCTACTGCACATTTCTATTATTAGTTCAGAGTGTTTCACTTGTTAGCCATTCGTAGGCAATCATCTCATGCAAAATCATTTACCATTAGAACACACTGACTTAGCGGGTCACTGGTATGAAACACACTGGGGTCAGTCAAAGCTCCTGTGCAGTTCATGTAGCTATTTACACAACAGCAGAGCACGTATCAGTGCTGTCATTCTGATACACGGTTATTTTTCATGGATATTACTAGCTGATAAAAATCAAGCTTCAGAGCTTAAACTACCTAACAAAATAGATGCCTAGTGATGCTGATCCTTTCCCTGGTTATTGTAGGGTGAGAAAATACAGTATTCAGCTTCCATCAGTTGATCGATCCACCATGGAAAATCTGACTGAGTCAAGATTCACCTTATCCACTAAATGATCAGATAGCAAATTGAGCCAACAGCTTGATCAGTCACTCTGCAATCTCAAGAGATTGCATTGGATAATAGGCTTTGTGTATTGCATCTATAAGTAATATATAAACTAAGACCCCGGAGGAAAAGAGTTTTTTGAGATCTCTGGGAGAGCTACCTTCAGAGATAAAGGTATTCAAATATCAAACAACCAGCAGGAACAGAGGGTAAAAAAAGTATGAAATGTGTTCAAGGAGAAACAAAATATAGTACTCCTGTAATAACCTTTTGTCATAAAAGGCAGCAGGAACCCTTTTGTGTTTCTCTAAGATTATAATCTCACAGAGAAAGAAAAAAATAAAGGAGACTCCTACAAAAAAGCATAACTTATTAAGGAGAAAATATTACATTGTTAGCAGTAAATAATGAAACATTCATTATCAGTTTGGGGTCTTTATTTTTCCGTACCTTTGTGTTCTGACAAAAGATGGACAGCCTAGAGCACAGGTAGTGGCATTTGGAGATCCTTCACCTTGCGCTCTCCCTGCTCTCAAAGCCAGATGCTAGTCACTAGTGGCCAAGGACTGCCAGCCCCAAAAGACCATCTTGTCACCTGTAAGGGATGAGCTGGGTGGTCTCAACCCAGAGTCCATACAAAAAATGCTAGTACCCCATATGTGATGGTAGCTGCAAACCTCAACAACATTTTAACATTTTTGGCTGTGAACCCAAGTATTTGCCACATTATGACAGAGTATTTTCTGCCCAATTTCAGATTAGTTTTGAGACAAGGCAGCATATGGGAAGCTTACTTGGTTGCAGAAGCCTCTGCCTGCTCTGTGGATCCCTGCCAACCAACTGGGATTGCATGTCTATCACCAGCTCTAAAAATCACATAACACCAAATGTATATTGTGCATTTCGCCTACTCCAGGGCTGGAGCCTCCAACTTTCAGAAGAACAAATATCGGACTTCCTTTTCCAAGTAGAGTAAACTGCCATTTTTTTCTTACATAGCCTTCAAATGCCATGACTGTTTCTCACTGTTGCATGTCATTAGGACACCATCTTTGATGCATTGCTAACACACCAATTCAATGAAATATTAAGATGGAATGACCTCGTGTTGGCTGGCAGAAGCCAGGCACAGAGCAGAAATAGGAACTGGAAGTGTTCAGACTATTGGTAGCAGTTCCTTCTGGAGATGTGAGGCACAAGTTACCTATCTCAAAATAAGAGACTCTCCATTCAACCTTGGTTATCATGATACAGCCCCTGAAGATACAGTTTAAAGCAAGGAGAAATATCAAAGAAGTGACAAAATGAGCATCTCTGCAAAGAAAGATATAGTCTTAGTCTTTTATATTACCTTAAATGAAATAATTTGAGCTATCTAGCCTGTATGTCTTTTTTTATTAATTCATGTGGTCATTCTGAATTTCCCCTAATTGCTTTGCAGAAATACCTTAACGGTGAGCAACAGAAGTCCTCTGTACTTGTTACCACTAATTACTACCTGTCCTGTAGGAGTGCCTAGAGATCCTGCATGAGATCAAGTACTACTGTGGCAAAACGTAATGTACACAAAAGCAGCAAAATACAATTCACACGGCAAATATCTGCCATCAGGAATAGACAGTGATGGCACAAAAAATAACCTCATTAGCTCCATTCAATTGTGCTAGCAGTTTCCAGTGAAATATAGACATCTTGCTTTTCTCTTTTTCTGTATTAATTTCTGTGTAATAAAGAAGAAAAATTACAATACATTATTGCATTCCTTCACTATACCTTGTGTATTGCCTTTTTATTCCCGGTATTCACTTATTTCTGACTCAAGGAGAAATAATTCTTCAGGCCAGGTTTAGGGATAAAAATTGCATGCTAAGTGCAATCATTAGAAAAAGAGATATGTCATTATGTGCATAAAGGCCTTCTTGAACTGGTGCTTTATGAGTTAACAATCTGACTGGCAGGAGCGCTGAATACAGGAATTCTGCTTAAGGTCTGTTGTGCAAGGGAAAGATTTACAAAGAGCAGGGACTTGCCAGACACTGCGATTCCTGATAGCACACTGCAGAGGAATGAGTGTCCTTGCACATAAAGACTTCTGACAGCATGGACATTTTCCTGGCTTTGGAGAGAGAAAAAGCTATGTAATTAATAGAGAAAAATATAGCAATGCCTAATCAGCCAGCATTACCGCAATGCTTCACGTTTTGTGGCTGACACGGCAAGTTCCCTCCCCTGCATCCTCAGGCCCTAGTGCCCTCTGGTAGCATGATGACCTGCGAGGAGCTGTTGTTCAGACATGATGCTAAACTACCCCTGTCCTCAGTTCTTATAAAAGTAGAAGAAAAAAGGAAAATACACTATAATACAATATGTAAAGAAAAAATCTTTCATGGATGAAGGGGAGGCAAGGCCGCAGCAGTTGGCAGGTGCACCCCAGCACCTGACTGCTCCCCTCATCTTGCCCTTCTGCACCAGATGCTGCCAGGATCCCAGTTTGAGAAGATAAATAAGCACTGGTCTTTGCCTTCTCCGAACATGACAGAAAACTTCCGTACAGCTAAAACTGTATGTGCTTTAGGAAGATATTTAGTGCAGGGTCTGAGCTTTAAAGGAGTTGAAAAATCTATGTGAAATCTCAGCACAAGATTTTTTTTTTTTCTTTTTGGCCTGCAGGCATTTCTAATAGTAGAACATCACTTTCCTGCCAAGTCAAATTCTACCTCTTGCTTTTATTTTCCCATGCTGCATCCTGTGCCAATCAGCCTTTCAATTCTCCTGCAAATTCTGCTAGAAATGCACTTCTTCAGCTTTTCTTTTCATCACTGATTTCTTCTCTAGCACTGTATCCTACCATATATAGATTCTAACCTTCACCTTAAGTGTTAACCTTGGTCTCCTATGATAAAGACGATACACACTTCTAAATAACGGGTGCTGCTAAACAATGAGAGAAAAACACTTCCCTGAAGTATTTCTGTTTCTGTGCGCTGATACCATGTGGCTCAACCTGTGGACGAGCTAACAGATTATTCCTTTGCACATTATACTATATTATATTGCACTTCCTTTTTTTTCTCCTTATTTTATAAGGAATGGAGTAACAGTGGAGGTTCAAATACATGTTTGAACAGGGTAATTCATAAAAGGAGAGAGGCAACTATATCCACGAAGGATTTCAAAGTAAGGATCCGGTTCTGGCCCCTTTAATTCTGTGACCATGAATGCTTGTTGCAATCAGCCAGGAGACTTCAGTGAAGAGCAGCTCACAGATATTTTTCCACCAGGACTGGGTACATCACCAGTATCATGTTTCAATAGAACAGCTGGTGCTTAAAAGGCTGGTAATTAGAATTTTATTCAAAAAATCAGAACTGGTGGAGCTAAGAAGATCGTTGATTCAGATGGATGACCTTGAAAGGCAGATTGAAATGAACTTCGTTGAACTTTTGGAGAAAAGTAAAAAAACTAAATAAAAATAGATCTCTCTACAGCATTTCTGGTACTTTCTGGTAACAAGCTACAATCTTCAATTTCCCCCCAAATACTGTCATTATGAAAATTGACTGAAAAAAATATTCTGAAAAGCCTCATTATTTTACTATTCCTTCCAAGGGTACGGATGATGTTCTGAAAACTGTGCTTCCCTATAATTAAAAGCTCTACAAAATTTTAGGTTTGAAACCGCAGATCACGCTGCCTGCATATTTTATAGAAATAAGAACACAAAAAGAGCTGGAATGGTTTGGGAGATGGACAGCCAATCCATCTAGCCCTGTAACACATCTCTGACAGTGGCCATAAGCTGCTGCCCATGGGAAAAACACGAGATTATAGCAAGCCTACATTAATACTTCATCTTAGTATTTCACAGCCTCCAAGTGTTTGGGGCCCAGATATATTCCATATATTTAGTAAACATCAGTGCATTTCCCTTTGGTGATCCTGTCCAGCTTCTGAAACCTACATTAACCTACAGTTAACCTACAGCATTGGGCAGCGGAGTTGTACAGTTTAGTTATGAGTTGTGTGGAACACAGGATCACTAGATAATTCAGGCTGGAAGGGACCTCAGGAGGTCTCCAGACCAACCTCCTGCTCAAAGCAGGGTTGGCTACGATGTCAAACCAGGTTGCTCAGGACTTTATCCAGTTGGGTATTGAAAACCTCCATGGGCAGAGACTGCACAACCTCCTTGTTCCAACGTTTCATTAGTCACATAAGGAAAATGTTTTCCTTTATACCCAGCCAGATCTGCCACTGTATTGCTTCATGGCTATTATCCTTTCTTCTCCTGCCATGCACTGCCAGGAAGAACCATCTCCAGCTTCTCAGTAACCTAACTGGTAGGCACTAATACTGGTTAGTAGATACTGGTTAGCTAGTATTGGTTAGTAGCTACTGTTAGGTTCCCCCAGAGCCATCCCTTTTCCAGGCTGAAAAAACTCTCTCAGTCCCTCAGTCTCTCCTTTCAGGGCAAGTGCTTCAGCCCTGACCATCATGGTGGCCCTTCGCCAAATCCACTCCAGTTTACCAATGTCTTTCTCTTCTCTGGGGCCCAAAACTGGATGCAATATTCCAGCTATGGTCTATGAATGTGGAGTGAAGGGGGATAACCCCTGGGCCACAGTGCTCCTACTAACACAGTTGAGCATGCTCTTGGCCTTCCCCACTGGCACGGCATGTAGCTGACTCATGTTTTAGCCTGCTGTCAGCCAAGAGCCCCAGTCCTTCCCCACAGAGCTGCTCCCCAGCCCCTCAGTCCCCTCTGTACCCATCCAGCTGTTCACTCAGGGCCCTCCACATCCATAATTTACACAGCAGCATTAGGCTACTCTCTGTGTCCCTCTCTATCCCAAATAACTCCTTGTATTCTTTTGGCTCATTTTGAGTATTTAGCTAATAGTTGCCTAAACCCACATATATTATAGCTCCTAGATCTAACTCCTGAGTTAGAAATTGCCACTGCTTCATTTGTGAAATTAAGACTGTTCTTCCCACTGTACCACACTGAGTATTATCTGCTATTTTAATATCCAGTTACTGAATTTTGTAAAAACAGTCACACAAGAAATAAATCAAAAAACATTTGCAAAGTGCTTACTGGATTCATGCTGTTTATATTTCTAGAGATAAAGCAGATAAACCCCTTTGTAAGGGTTTTTGATATTCTGTAGTAACTATAGCCTCCAGTTCTGCGTAGATTCACAGCGATGACGTGCTGCTTTTTATCACAGTGATCAGCTTCATGACGCTGCTGAATTCATCTGGTGTTGCCTCTGTAATGTACCTACTCATCTCTTATTTTCTCCCTGGAATGCGGACACATACGCTGCTAATATAGATGGCATGAAGCTTCTCCATGCTCTGGCATTTAAGTATTTGCAGACTACCGAGATGTCACTTGTCCTACATTTGTTTAACACGCAGCACCCTGAAGGGCTGCCAAAATGTGTGCAAACATTATAAAAAAGAAATCCAGAGGAAACATTTCAATTAAGGCAATTTTTCATGTTTGCAGTCCAAATAATTAGAAAGGGGAAACTGAAAGTTGAAACTAAAAAAGAAATTAAACCAGAGGAGTCAGTCATGCATCATAATGTCTAACTACTGTAAAATAGCTAGTGCGCTACTGCTCATCACATCACGTTGTACTGTGATAATCTCTCAAAACCATGACCCACATCAGATAACTACAGTCCAGAAATAAACTTTTGTCTTAAATTTATTTTCCAGAAGAAAGGAATTTATATTACAAGGGAGAAAAGGGCATGCAGTCAGCACAAACTCAGGCATCTCTGTTGATTTTGATGGAGATGCGACTCCGCTGCAGCTGAAGATCTTGCCCTAAATGATCTAAGACTGTGTTAGTGCTGCCATGGCATTTTAGTTTCGGCCCTTGGTATGCATGCTGACACTGCTACACCGGCCTGGAGGCACTGGGTTTTCTGCAGTCTCCCTGCTGCACGCCATTCCCAGATGTCCCATCTCCAGCCATGCCCGGTGGCTGGACAAGCAGCATGTGATGATGCTCTACATGATGAGTAATTACTGAGCTCTACCGCAATCCCACCTCCTGTCCTCTATTTAAATGCATACGCACTACCCAGGCATTTTGTGGCAAATTGGTGCAATTAGCCTGTGCATCAAGAAAACGCTGTTCTAACGGGGAATATCAATGAACGGACCTTGCCACGTTTCACTGATACCTGAGATACACCTGTACGTATTACGCGAACGCAAGCGCGCACACACACACACATGCATACATTTGTTTAACGGGTTGTATAACTCTTCTTCGAAGCTGTTGGTGCTGGAAGGCTAGATAATCATTCCATGCTGGCCATCAAGCCACTACACGGTTATCATGCTAATCAAAGCCCGCTTTGAAATGCTGTTTAGTTTCATTACCATCACAAAGGAGCAGCTAAAGGACATCTAAGGCAGGCTGGGGAGGGGGGGGAAGTGAATGCTCTGAGACACTATAATCTATTTGAACAGCCATGTTTATTGGAAACAGGAGGGGACATTGTTTAGCATAAGCTGGTATCAATCACTGAATGGTTTCTGTTCCTTGTTATTAATGGGCAGGCAGCCGGGCAGGGAAGAGCGAGCTCCGTGGCAAGACAGACACCTCCCCACTGAAGGGGGAAGGATTGTTACCCCCCACACCAGATGGACTCCTGCAATCTATCATAAATACTAATTTTTTTTTTTTTTCCCAGACTAGGACAGGGAAGTCATAACATTTCAATGACCAAATGATCTTCCGTTATTTTGAAGAGTTTTGTTCTTTTTTATTTTTTAAATATACACAGATTGAATTGTTTTTTGGGGGTAGGGATCTCCTCCAGAAAGGACCTTCCATCCAGGAAAGCAGGAGGCTCTATCATAATATAAATAAGTAATATTTCCTGTCTAACTATGCTTTGCTACCCTCTGTATAGGTGTAAATATTTAACTGGTTTACTGCATGGTTGTCTTTCTTTTTTTATTGAAGAAACACACCCTTTCTCTTTAAAACAAACTCGCCTGAATGGTTTGCTGGATTTGTCTGTTTTGACTTCGGGCTAGCAAATTAACAGTGAACATTGATTTCAGGGGAATTCAATCAAGTGTCCGCAGTTATCACTCTGCAATAGATCATAGGTGTGGAGGCTACAACCTCTTCTGGTGCTGGGAAACTGCTGGTAAGAACAATGTAGGCAACGATCTATAGGACTTCCATGCAACAACAGCCATACAAAAGATTTCCCAGGCTCCCTGGTTTTGGCTTGAAAGCTCATTATGGAGCCACAGTCATGTATATTCATGATAAATTCTGGAGGATGTTTCTCATTGCACTTAAACTGTAAAGCAAACAAGAGTTTCCTGTTATGTCAGTTAGATAGAACAAGTACTTACACATGCAAATAAATCTAAAAAATACTACAGCCTCAAAACGGATCCTCTCTGCTTCCCTATTAAAAACACCAGTGTACTTGTCCACAGTGAATCAAAATGCATGCTCAGGGTTGGATGTTTAAAAAAAAAAGTGGACATGTTTTCTTCTGCTGAGTCCTGAAATATTCCAAACCATACCTGCCAGGCCATAGTCACATCAGATCTCATAAGCTGAATGAGTTTTGATTAGGTCAATACTTGGCTGGAAAGACATAGCAGGTGTATCAGAAAGGAAACATTCATCAGGAGATAGCAGACTCCCTTTTGTATGAGCCTTAATCCGGTATTTGAAAGGCCACTGTGCCACTGCGAGTCTTCAGGTTGACATAGACAGCTGAGATCTAGGTGGCTTTTTAGAGGAGCGAGGGCATTAAAACTGTCATGACTATATTCTGCTACCTGCCCATCTTAAAGTCATTTATGGACTTGGGTCATTATCTCAGTCTTTTCTTTCCCAGTATTTCTATACAAACTGGTACCAAATTTCTTTGAGATAACTGGATATCAATCATAAATGTACTGAGTTTTCTATGCAGTTTTTGGTGAGATGGCTGACCACAAAAGTGACAATTGATAGTAAGGTTTACACAGGAGAAGTGATCTTGCATAACCACAACATAAACAAGGCAAAAAAGCAACAGACTGAAGCATCCAAATATTAGAAAGGAATCAAGCCTCTAAGCGAGGGGGGTGTCTCCTCTTTTCCAGGCATTGTCCTTTCTGGTTACCCAGCACCATTTTCAAATCTTTTCTCTGATGCATATCAGAATAAGCAAAGGAAGTTGATAATTATCCTTCTAAAACTGGCAGTGTGCACGTATTCTTGTCCATACATAAATGGACTGAAACATTTCAATCCCAAAGTGATGTCAAAAAAAGTGAGACATTCTGGATCAGAGAGGTGTTCAAATACTTGCCCTGAACTTCTCATTCAGGATGAGCTCTCTGTATTAATCATCAAATCTTTTTCTTCTTTCAGATATGAACTGATTGATGAGGGTTCTGCATTTGCTGGCCTACTGACTCTGCTTGAAATGGCAGTATTATTTTTGGAACACAGAAACTGTGTTCCTGCAGACAGATAATGTAAGTTTCTACTAAAATGAATACAGAAAACAGGCACAGAAAACCTTGATAGATCTCAGTCACCACTGGGTTTCTCTGACTAAGAAATAACATTTATGCTAACTCAT
The DNA here is from genome assembly GCF_000690775.1 of Eurypyga helias. Classification (NCBI taxonomy): domain Eukaryota; kingdom Metazoa; phylum Chordata; class Aves; order Eurypygiformes; family Eurypygidae; genus Eurypyga; species Eurypyga helias. The sequence continues at coordinate 14,220 of NW_010247016.1, read as the reverse complement.
GACACTTGGGCTATTTTCTATTAAGAACAGGAGGCGGCACGTGGACAGGTCACTCAACACACAGTGATAAGCAGTGAAATTGTTTTGATTTTAGGAAACACCTGATATATTGCATGCCATTAGGCAGCTCTCTACTGCATAGGTATGACTTTATGTTTAGTACAAAGGTAGGCTGGAGAAACAGAGACTTAAAACCAGCCACCTCAGCTGGAAGCTCCACTGGAACAATATCAGTGACATGAAGTTTCATTTGGTGCAGTTTTCAATCTATTTATAGGGCCCCATCATTCTCACAACTGAGATGTCCAATGGGCTAGAAACAAGTTGCCATTACTTTCAGTCATCTCTGAATGGTAAACGGTCCAAATTATAACTTCTTTGCCACTAAATTGTCTGCTGCTAATTGCTCTTTCGCATGTAATTATCAGTGAGGATTTAATAAGTATGGAAATATTATTACATGCCAAAAAGTAAAAATAAAATGAGAAAAAGCAGACTTAAAGAATGTCTGGCAGACAAGGTCTTTAATTAATCCTGGAACACCATGTTGGCTGATGTCTCTGTCAGTGAACATCTCTGGCAGAGAGATGGGGTTTTATAATACTTCAAGCAAAACGAGTAATACATTTGCTGCTACAGCTAGAAAGGTTTTGGCCTTTGCCTCCAGGTTATGAATTTGAAAAGAACATCGATATAGGTGACTACAAGACTGAACATGTCAAAGGAAACATAGAAAATCTTAACAATCTTAAGAATAGTAACTTCTAATAAAGCACCAATTCAGATGAGAGAGAGGCAAAACCTAGGAGAGGTTTTGAACTGCCACTGGGCTTTTAGCCCTAACTCTACCTTTCACTTTCTTCACGTGATCTGTCTCTTAAACAACCACATGGTTTATGCTGCAGGTAAAACATGGGAGAGGGATGAAGGAACTGAATTATCCTCTCTAGGATTTTCCTCTTGTTTCTGAGTAGGAAAAAAGGATGAAGATGGGACAAATAACTTTGCAGTGTCACTTTTCTGCCTACTGCTGTCAAATGGACATGGAAGTTGAAATACCCTTGAAATGTCCCACTTGTGGTCACAGTCATTAGAGGATATTGATCAGAATATAATCAGACTCAGCAGATATAAGACTGTACACAGACATAGTAAGGGTCCCGAATCTGGATGCCATGTAGTTAATAGCTAAATGCTGTTTGCCACTGTGACAGGAAAAACCCTAGTTTACGTATTCCCCTAAGCTATCAAAGAAAATGAAGTGGAAGGAAGATTTGGTATTTTGCCGACTCGGAAAACATGTAGATTTAGGGTTGTTAAGCAGGTTAATGACCTGTTGCACAAGCCTAAAGAATAAATTATTACTGAGAATGAGTAGATTGCAAATCTGTAATGTATTTTCTTGAGTGGAAAAAAAAGTTTTCTTGCTTTAATTTCCTTAGCTGCTCTTTTTTTAGCTGTCATGTAGTGGTCTTTCTGGTGTTCATGAAGAATATTGAAACAAAACTGACCAAGTTTGGCTAAGCAAAAGGCTGGTACTAAGAGCTGTAGGTGGGAAGTGTTAGTAGCTTTCTTTTGCTATTCCTGACCCAATTCCTCAATGTAAATCTGCTGCTCAAAGGGGAACAACCTACAGAATTAATGAGAATTTTGTTCTTGATGCCTCTCTAGTCTGTATTACTTTTTTCTCCAAAGATTAGGAGGGTGACAATTATGGTGAGACATTTTGTATGTGATATAATACCTGTTTACCAGGAACTCTGACACAAGTTTACAGAGAACAGATGTGGCAACAGCATTCACTCGCTCTTGTACTCACTTATTTTGGATTTGAATTGCTACCCTAGATGCAAAAGAGGTCATGCCCAATCATGGGCATGCTGAGCCCTCATGATCTTCATACTTGGTTGTATTATTAGTAGCAGAAAGAGACATCACATTTCAGTACCTTTGCATTTGGCCAAATGAACTCTGAAGACATTCTGGTAGTCTCTATGTCAGCAAGATTTTTTTGACATAGTTCTTCAGGCACAGATTTGCTTACTACCATCAGAGGGGACGCTCTCAGTGTGGGAGCTGTTGTTGTAACTCATGTATGAAATTAAAGTGAATACTTCCAGACTTCTCCCTTTTTACGGATTCATTACGAATTCCTCTGAAACATCATTATTGAACCTCTAAAATGAAGTAAACACCACCAGGATGGATTTGATGTCTGTTTTCCCTGAAAGATTTCTGCATTCCATTTGCGACTGATTTTGTGATAAGGTAACTCTCTGGAGGGCATAGCTTTAGTTTTCAGATAGTTTTTTTTTTTTGCTTTCTAAACTAGAACAAGAAAAGAATAAACCCTGGTTGATTGGATTGCCTTAGTAGCTTATTTCTTCAGGACTTCTGCAGCAGAGCAAATTAGATAATTCTGCACTGATGTGATATATAGTTCCTGTATCTTCTGTGCCATCAGCTCCTTGGGTTTGGTTTGAAGGGATAAGAATTAAGCTGCAGCATTTGAGTGAAATTGTTGTTATTATTGGAATCACAGGATTTTTTTATGGGTAAGAGAAAGACCACCACAACTGGCACACAGTGTGACTCAACCTTACGTATTGGGAACCTTAATTCTGTCAGCATCAACTGGCCATGAAGCACATCCATTGCTTTGCGTCTTTATTTTTATGTAGCCCTACTAGCACAAAGAAACTATTTCCTGATTGCAATTCAGTGCACACTGGTTTTATTATTTTCTTTAACTCTTCCCAGTGTTTAAATCACTGCTTAATAAATTATCTTCCAGAATTTCCTTTCTAAGTGTGTCTTGGTGTATCAGTTGAGCACAGCTAAGTTTAAGACTGGATATGCTGCTTGAAAATATTCATTGTTGGCAAGTAATGAAAAAGTAATGACAGCCAAAACTATATCTATAAAAATCAGATTTCAGCTGTTGTTGAGCTTGTTGATCTTTAGTGAAAAATGAAATACAAACTTTAATGGAATATCACCCTCACTGCATCTTCCATCATCATATTATAGGTTATGATTGCTACATTTTTCTCCTTCTGCTGTAAAAGATGACTCTTTGGAACAAGAAGGGCTGATTGCTCCATTAGTTCTTGATATCATTCAGCACTTAGGGCAACATCAATTTATTTTGCACTTCGTTTGCATTCCCTGATCACTGGAAATACCTTGGAAAATCTTATACCATTTGATGGCCCAACCAGAGAATATTTTTTTCACCGAAGCCCTATTTTGCTCCCACTTGTAGAACTGCAGTCTTATTCTTTAGGCATGTTGAGCATAAATTAACATGGCTCTTAAGATGAGACAGGTGAATTATGGGAAATACATTTTAAACCTCTTGCATTAGATTTTCATGAGAACTATTGGTAAACAAAACAGATAACAGGTTTTGTGGACTTCTGTTGGAAGTAACTCTGAATGTATATCAAGGCTGTGAGGTCTAACAACATATAAAATGGAATTACTAGCTTCCATTTGAATCATCATCTGATTCTGCTTACACAGAAATTTTATTCCCTGATAGGAAAAAGGATGAAAAGCTGGGACTTACTTGAGTCTATATGCCACCAACCATATATGTCAAAAGAGAGACAGCTTGAGTAAATGATCTTGTCAAAACAAAGTGTCACTGAGGAGACAACACTGAGGAACTGAGCGATTCGTATCGGTGTGTTAAATGCAGAGGTGTATATATGTTCAGCCATTACTCCTTTTCTTTTTGTCAAGGGCTCTGGTTAGCCAGCTTTTTCATATTAAAAAACTGCGTATGTAGATAATTCTGTAGTTTACTATTGTTGAATGTTACTGAGTTTATGTCCATAAAGGAATTACTCTAGAATAAAACCCATACAAAGTTAAAGAACTACAGATGTGTGCTGGTTTTAGTTGGGACAGAGTTAATTTTCTTCAGAGTAGCTGGTATGAGGCCACGTTTTGGATTTGTGCTGAGAAGAGTACTGATAACACTGGTGCTTTTTGTTGTTGCTAAGGAGTGTGTGTACGAATTCAAGGGCATTTTCAGCTTCTGATACTGCACCTGTGTTCCCAACTTCTTTGCTAAAAGCAGTGGAGGGGGGTGAACACAGTTCAGACAGCTTACCCAAACTGACCAAAGGGGTGTTTCCTTCCACTGAACATCATGCTCAGTGTATAAGCTGGGGGTGGGTTGGGGGGGCCATATACTTGGTGGGTCAGTTGGCTTTCACAGTCGCTCTCTCTCTCAGGCTTGCTTGGACTCTGCTGTGATCACTCTCAGGCTCTGGCTATTGGGCTCTCTGGCTCTGACTCTCGCTACTTGGGACTTGGCAGGGTATCGGTCGGTGAGCTATTGTTATAATTTGTTCTATTTTCCATCATTTTTATTACATATTACATATTATTGCATATTACATATTAGTAGTAATGGTAGTATTCTTTTCATTACATATTATTAGTAGCATTATTAGTACTGTTAGCATTATTAGTATCACTATTTTATTAATTTATATTCAATTATTAAATTGTTCTTATCTCAACCCATGAGTTTCTTTTTCTTTTCTTCTGATTTTCCTCCTCCACTGGAGGGGCGAGGGGGAGGGAGGTGAGCAAGCAGCTATGTGGTACTTAATTGCTGGCTGGCATTAAACCACGGCAAGATGTCATCCAATAACTTTTATAGAGGAATATTACTTTACATTAAGAGTTCCCACATTATAAGCTTTATGCAAATATTCTAAAAGACATGTTAGGGAACACCTCCATGTATAATCCTTATTTTTCAGAAGTAGCCACTGTTCTTACTTTCTTATTGCTCTTATGCTGTATTCTACAGACATCAAGAATTGGTGCTTTGACATAAAGATTCCTTTAACAGCAATGCCATTAAAAAGGGTGATGGTGGCAGGGAGCAAAGTACTTGACAGAGATGACAGTGAAAGAATAAAGTATTTAACAATGAGAATCTGTAACTTCTTGGGTTTCCTCAGTGGTTTTCAAAGTAATATATAATTATTTATGTGACTGAAGTAATATTGTAGAGAAATCTAAGAAAAAATTAAGCCCTCCTTTTTCTTTTTTTTCCCTGCTCTAAAATTTAAAGTCTCAGCATTTTCATTGGCTTAAAAATATTTTATGACGAAGACCCACAGTACAGCTCAAAATGATGAAAAAGAATTCCTAATTTGGTAGCCCTAGCTGCGCAAATAAACAAAAATTGTCATTTGATACACATATGTGACCCCAAGTGGCAGTTTCTTTTCAACAGATGTAGTGTAATCTTTGAGCAGCAGGTGCAAAAGTTATCTCGAGGCAGAAGCTACAAACAGCAATTTTACAGAAGACGTTTTACTTGGTGGGAAATGTAGGAAAAAATGTGTCATGCAGCTCTTTTTCCTTCTGTCTTCCAACAGCGGATCATACATGACCTAATGCTTTATCTTGAAAGATATATATATATTTTTCTATTCCCCCTCCCCCAGATTAGAACATGTTTCAGCACAGTATTTGCTTCTTTGGTCAGTGCTTAGCAATTGATGTGAAAATGGATTTTCATCCCATTCAGTTTCTAATCACTCAAAGGAACATATTTGTTCTGAATTATCTATCTGGACATCTAGGTGGTTGTTATAAGAGAGAATCAAATGTTATTTGATGCTGCATTCGATCAATTCCCATGGTCCTGGAAATGTATTCACCATCCCAGGCTTCGCTTTGTTTTGCAAATGTGTCAGTTAGGGTTTTATCCTGGTGGATGCTGAAAATGGCACTGAAGTTGTACAGCATTAACTTGAGCTAACAACACTGACGAACCGGGCCCTCATTAAGGAAACTGAAAAATTATTTTCTTTTCTTGACCTTTGAAGCATGTAAAATAAATACACTAACTAAAGAAAGATCTGGGTCTCAGACGTTATATAGCAAACAGCGACACAGATTTTCTTCCTGCTTGATGCACCTGAAATACACAGTAACATCTTTCTCCAGCAAAGTACATAAGCACATGCTTAACATGAAGCCATCAGAAAACTCTGTTTGGTTTAAAATTAAGCAATGTGCTTACGTGTTTTACTTAAGCCAGACTTGAATCAACCAAGATGGTTCACAGAACCATGTTCCACAATTCAGTGTTCTCCCAGAAGTCTGAAATGCCATGGACCACTGCCAACCTCCTTAGCCTGCCCTGCAGGTACTGCACCACTAGATGCATTCCATTACCTCAAGGAAATGTAATTTTGGAGTTGGCTTTTTGAAACAAAAACTCTTTGCATCAGTTTGTGGGCAAGTAGTTCAGAACAGAAAAAAAATTACTCCCATAGGTATTCCTGCCCTTCTAGTAATGTCCTGGTCCTGAACATTGACTAAAATGGGATATTTCCACTGCAATAAAACAGCTGTATTTACAAGCTGATCTTGAAGCATGTACAAACTATTCCTCCAAGATGGTATCACAGCTTCTCAGCTAGATGCCTCAGACTATTCACTGCTAAGGGATAATGAAAATTCTCTTTCAGCCTCAGCTGCTGATGCTGGGTAAATTTAACATTATACAAATCTCATGCTGTTCTTGGCCTGTGCTGGATTACCAGAATGACCCTGTTAACACCAGGCAGAAAAGCAGAGCAGACGAGAGAGAGCAATGAATGGAAGCAACACAAGAAACAGACCTGAGAGCAACGAGCATCGGTGGAAGGGATAACATCTTGTTTCTATCTCAAAAGGACAACAAACTCGGGCATGCGCAAGGCTGGCAGATTACGGTAGGTGCTTCTCCATCTGTTCCTCTGCTCCTTGGCAGCACAGGTTTCGGGGGAGAGCGGAGGGACACGAGTTCCTGCTCTCACGGTGGTTCTGTCTGGGCAGCACACCTTGATGACCTCCCGATGGAGGATAAGGCTGCGAAGCTGTATCTTCCTTCCGTCCATGCCCATCACAGCTGCAGACGGTGAATTATTCACAGCAGGACAAGGTGACTGCAAAATGCCATCAGATCAGCTTTTTCACACTGAGTACGCCCTGGCATAAATGACGACATCAGGTCCAAGGATACAAAGAAAGAAGTTTATTTCTTTCTCTTGCTAGAGAAAGCACTGCCTCCAGAAACACTGCAGGAATGGACTTCGAGGACATTCTTACAAATCGTTGAGAGACAAAATCATCTTTATCTTGCGATATGTGAGCAGACAATTGTCTCCCTGTATCTCATCCTTCCAAATGACATTGCTTGTACAATATATTTGTTCCAGACTCTCTGAAGCACTGGCTAGTAAAGCAGAAATCTTACAAAAATGACTAATTTCAGCCTCTACAAGATGACAACAGAACAAAGACCTGATCGGGTACCATTATAGCTGAATACAGAAAAAAAATTATGCCCTTAAACTGGCAGTACCACAAAAGTTGTAAAAAAATTAAAAATCATACAGGTCACCTTGACTGTGACAAGCAGGAGATGTTTCCAACGTAAGTAATAGGACTCAAGATTTCAGCACATGAAACGATTATGAAGTTTTGAAGAACTATTTTTGTTTTGGAAACGACATTCCTCTGTATCAGCCTGTAGCAGCGTGGGCTGACTTTTGTGATAGAAGTTATTAAAAAATGCCAGTTCTTTCAGTGAGAGCTACTGGCATCATTAACCCCCCGAGAGATAACGGAGCAACAGAAGGCATTTCTGAAGATTGTTTTGAAATTTAAACACATTCTTTTCAATATATGTTTTTCTTACAGGCATGTAATGATTTCAGAAGTGTTATAACTAATTGCAGATGTTTTCTTTTAACAGCCTCTTCCTGCTTGAATAATGCACAATATATATGAGATTCTTGGCTTGTATTCTTGCCTCTTTTGATACTTTGTTTTGTATTTGCCATTCACATACATAAATTCACAAATGAGCCACCAATACTTGGCAGTCCTACTCAATTTTATACATATTCATTATGAAAAGAAGAGAAATTGTACATACCCAGAGGGTTTAAAACTTCTACTGGTGGCTCTGACAAGTTCAAACATAGACTGCCTTTATCTCTCCCAAACTTAGGCTATACCCTACTATTATAACACATGGCCACTAATCCTAGAATACTATGAACATCCTAATAATACATATTTAAACAACTTTCACACTATGACTCTCTGTTAACCAATTTTAGCACACAGACATGTAATTAATGATTTATAGCAAAGAGCAAGATCATGTTGAAAGACACTAGGCCCCAAGGTTCAATAGGTTATAGTGAGAATATTGGCAATTAAAATCAATTCTTGTTTCTGTTCAAGTGGTTCTTGACACCCACAAAGCCATTCAGTGCAGAGCTGAAGAGACCAGATGTTGCCTCTTCCTTGGTGCCACCACCTGTGTGCAGGACAGACAGCAAATGAAAAGACCCTGGACACCCCAGCCCGTTCAGCAGCCCTGCCTTCAGAGTAAAGGGAAAATGGCCATGACACAAATGAACTAGGCTGAGTTAACTAAATTTGGGTAAAACTTTAATTAGGACAAGAAGGTATATAGTTTCTCATATGTTAGCAATTCAAAGCACTCAATGATTTTTGAAGAGAGAAGGGGCAGTTCTGCTATTGCAAATGGCAAAAGCAATCTTAGAGCAGTTTACCAGTCTGTTACCATGCTACGCCCCTGTTCTCTCTGCCAAAATAAGTAACAAAAGGAAACTACAGACAGGCTCTAATCAGTACTTGAACTCAGTACTCCTCTGACATGATTTTGTGGATAATAACCACTTAATATGTATTAAATATAAATATACTTCAGTTCACTAAAAAAAAATCAGAGAACTTTTGAATTATCAAATGTAGAGCTTCTCAGTCCCAAAAAAGCCTCTAATAAGACCAGCAAGTGTGTGTTCCTGCTCAGGACAATAAGAATGGTACAGGTATTACATGTCAGGTCTAAGAACTGCAATCAAATACTTAGGGATGCCTGGAGAAGTCTCTCCTTCAGAGTGTATGGAAGTCAGGGGATGTTTTTAGACTCTTCTGCTGTGAGACTGTGGATGACTGTGTATTGAGTCATTACTAATAATTTATTTCTCAAATAGCAAATTTAAAAGAAAAGAATGCACCATATATTAAGAGCCGTTCAGCTCCAGCATGCAAGTTAAAAACTGATACAGCCCTTCAGTATAACATCGACAGAGTATGAAAAAGACCAAACATGAGTCAGTTTGTGGCAGCCAACAGAGACACATCTTGACAGGCAGCGGACTGTGTTCATTGTTCAAGGGATGGTAGGCTGGCAGTGGGCATCATCTGCTCCAAGAAGAGAGTCACTGAGTCACTTTACCTTGGATGACTCCACGGTTGAGTCAGTTTTGCTCCAAGAAATCAGACTCTGCAAAGTTACACTCTATTACACAGATTCATCCATTCAAATTTAGTTTTAGCCCTCCCTGTTCACCTTGATTCATGGAAGAATAATTGTATTTGCATTTTTTCATCTTTGCTGTTACTGAGTCTCGTAAATGAAGGAGGGAGCTAGCACATTCTATTGCCCTGAAATGAAGCACTCTTAAGCAAACATAAACAAAACAACAGCAGTGCTTTAAAATGTTATGAAATGAAACAGATTAGCCCTTATGTCCGCTTTGACAAACATTGACTTAAATTGTAATTAGCCAATGCACTAACATAGAAATTTCTGAATTATCAGTATGGTCACATCCCTGAAACGTGGGATCCTGAATAAACAAAATCTATAGCACAGCTACCTCAGGTTCTAATAATCCTAAACAGTCAAAACACTTGAAAAAATCTGTATTTTTACAACTTCTGAAACACAAAGAGTATTGCTCAATATCAGAAGTTCCAATTAAACAAGCGCTTCTACGTTCACTGGAGACAAGCGTCTCCAGTACGAGCGTTTCTGAGACTGTTATACCAAGGAAGCAGGGTGTGCTGACATAAAGGGAAGCATAATTGGCTCTGAAGGAATTACAAATTTAGAGTTGTGATAAGGAATGAAAATGCAAATGGTCAAGCAAAGAGAAAGCCAAGCTGACTGAATTGCAGAAGAGGTATTAAAGAAGGAAAAAATTCTTTTATTCTATTCTGTAAACCTAATTCATTTGGCATGAAAATAATATAATGATAAAAATCTTTGAATCTAAATTTCTGGCTCCTATTTCAACTCAGATTTCATTTGAAAGAGTCTTTTTGTTATTTCTTCTTTTTATTTTTGGGTGATTGTGGTATGTATTTGAAAAGTTTTGACCACAGATGCTGCAAAAAGCTGCGCAGTGTTTAGCGACCAGAAGGAAGATTTATTTTAGCATTTTTGTGCCTGGTTTTCTTTTTTTTTTTCCCTCTTAATTAAAAGACTGTTACAATTTTTCTTCAAGGTACTCTGTTTCCAGAAACTTAATCCTATGACGAGCGTGCTATTGGAGCTCTGTTCTTTTAGAGAGGCAATTTCAGCCCATCTGACAGTTGTTTCAGTCCATTACTTAACGAGATACATATATTATTTTCAGCACTATTTTCCTGATCCCTCTCTTTTTAAAGCTGATGGAATCAGGTACCCAAACACTTTGCTTGGCTTTATAGAAATGGATTATCTGGGCTAGGAAGGAAAGGCCAGGCAGTTCATAGCTGTAGATATTATTTATTCTTCTTGATAAGTGTGTAGAAATCTCTCATAAATGAGACCAACTGTATCTTCTATTGTAAGAAATGAAACAATCTGAAGTGAGAATTGGCACAACAGCACCAACTACTTTTGGAAAAATGCTTTGGGATTTTTACTTAACTTGCATGTGAACAAATTTTCAGCTTTTATACAGAAAGAAAAAACTTAACTAAAAATTTGGCATATGAGATGAAAGGCAGCTGATGATTTATTTAGTTCCAAATGTGCCCTACTTTGGAAATCAGTATCATTTGCTATGGAATGTCATCTAACTAAAAATAAGGAAAAGAGAAAATAAGGGGGAACTCCCACACCCATGCTTAAGAGAGCATTGTTATGGTTGAGATTTCAAAGCCAAGTTTTTAGATCTACAGTTAACTCATCTTCACACCTTGGAACATAACACTTTATACAGTGCTGTACAGTGATAACCTTACTGTCTTGAAAGATGCATTTAACTATGTGACTTTTCCCATGTAGGTTTATGCAGCTTTTTCAATTTGTTTGCCCTAAATTAAGGATTGCCATACCATTCCTTTGTGCTTCTTTCATTTTTAAATCTAGATCATTTCTTTGACACCATCTGTGGTTTGTTAATATAATCAGCGAATAGATTTGTAAAGACTTTCTTTCCAGGCATCTTTTTAAAAATTCAAAGTTCAGATGTGCAAAGTCAGTCATGTACCTAAGTGATCAACCACGACTGTAAAGTTCTCTGGCTTAAATATCTGCTTGCTGCGGTGGGCAGCTTTTGACTTGGAGCAGCAATTTTCCTTTTATTTCCCCAAAACCAGCTGTGAAAAATGATAACCAGCTTTAAACTTGTCATCCTAAAGGATTCCCTTTAAGCTGAGTAAAACTGTGTGGTATAGCTCTTTCCATGCTGATAGATGAAGATGCAGCACATTCCCAATGTCCTTGGCCGAGCAGTGGGCTCACAACTCCCGTGTGAAGTGAAAGGGCAAATTGGTGAGGGTTCAAATTCTAGTGCATCTCTAAACTAACTCCATTCTTCTCTCATCTTCAGCATTTAGGGAATATATTTGCAAGTGTAAAGCAAGATAAATCCTTTCAGGTTCCAGCATTTAATTAAGCTTTCAGCTATCTCTGTGAATGAAGCAAGAGCACTAATATGCATCTCTACAGGGAACAGATCAGGAGTACCACTCCATCTGTGAAGTTGTTTGCTATCAACTGGAAAAAATCTCTTCTTAATTAGCCTCTCTCTATGTCTAACTTCCTCTGGAACACTGCATATACTATAGCTGTAATCCCAACTGTAATAAATGTACTTCAACCCAAAAATACTTTGACTTCCTCCACGATGGCCTGTGTTTCTGGTAGTAATAGGAAATGGGGTTTAAGCAGTGGCAGGTTAAGCTTGCTGAGGTATAGAAACCAGCATGGGAAGGATGATGTTAAATCATTTAAAAAGTGTTCAAGGTCGTACAGCAGACCAGAGCAGAATTGTTCTGCAATTGTGATTTTTTTTTCCCTCTCATACACTCTCTTACTGTAAGTAATTGTATGTAGGATTCCCAAAGTGGGAAGTAGCTTACTTTAGTGTCATATTTGAAACAGTAAGGATGTAAAATGTCAAATCCCAACTTGAGTGAATCTGTTTACAGGGACCACTGGCAATGCTTTACTTCACAACAGCAATCAACTTAAAGCCCTTACCTACCACAGAGAATTTTCTATCATCTATGTTTATCCAATAGAATGCATCATGATGACAGTGTGGGCAAAACATTTATGGAACAGATGATCTTTCACCAGCCCATAACCACCCGATTCCCATTTAGTACCAAAGTCATGAATGTAAATAAAGACAAGGTTAGAACGGTCTAGGTGCAGTATGTGACAACTGATAATGTGACACTGACATCTCAGAAACAAATTGTTCCTGGGAACTGTAAGATGCTCAAAAGTCATGGTCAGCAAAATGATTTAGAATAGAGCTAATGTTCACATGGCAACATATGAATCAATGTGGCAAATGTCAAACATTTGTACTTCAACTTTTTATGCCTCAGTACTTCAAAGAGAAGCTACACAATTTTTCTATGTGTGGTATAATATCATCACAATCCAGACATCGTAAACCATTTTCAGCTGTCACAACCAAGACAAGACTGAGTCTATCTTCATCTGTATTGTTCCAGCTGGCTTCCTTGCATATCTAACACAAGCATTCAAGCAAAATGAAGAATTTCCCTCTTTAAAGATACCCTCTGAATTAAGTATTCCCAAATCAAAGGCGTGAATAGCCTATTTGAAAATCTGTCAACACTGAGCCAGCTCTCCTGAATGTTTGCCCTCGCTGCAGTTCCTCTACACATACTGACATTCCCCCATTTCTCTTTGGGACATGTGCCCCCCTCCTGACTACTCCCATTTTCCTTACTCCAACCCAACATCACACCCCACCGCAATGCCACAAACCCAACATCACGCTGCCCACCTCCTTCTTACCCCGTCCATTGTTTTGCTGCGCAGTGTTAACCTACCTCTGAGCTGTTCTGGGTAAGGAGACCAGTGCATATTAAGCTCTCTCGCCAGCACAGCTGCCAGGCAATTAACAGCATGAGTATCTTCTGAAATAGCTGCTTGTTCACTGTGGCTGGGTGGTAGGCCATAGCAGTGACGCGTGGTTTCTCTCTACCAACAGAGTAAAGAGCACATGGTTTCCATCAGCTGCTGTGCAAGGCTGCCTGCAAGCTGCAGCTAATAAATTTTAAACAAATTTTCTTTTTAGTTTGTAATTTTTTAAATATACATAAGGGGTCAAAAAGCACTTCTTCAGGAGTTTTGCTGTACACACATTTAACTGAGAAAGATTAAGAAAGATTAAGGCTTTTTAACCCCGTTGTATTTTAATTTGAACCTTAAGTAAGATGTAACATGAGAGTATTTCCCCAGTTCTCCTACTATCATCTACCCATGCATAGAGAGATCATGGGTCAGGCCTAAGAAAGTAAAGACTGACATTAACAGTAATGAGGTACATTAAAAAAAAAAAAAAAATCTCTGTAAGGTACCCTTTCGCTTTCAAGATCTCTGCAAGCACTCACATCTTATTTTCAAGCTGCCTTCTGGAAACTGCAGCTGATGGAAGTGTGCCTTCATTTACCAAGAAAATTAATTTTCACATCACCACTTTCGGCTTTCATAAGCCATTTTTCAGAGCTTGCTCAGCAACGATAGGAGCCATGGCTCCCGTGTGAGAGGGGCCGGAGCAGAAGCTGCAGCCTCAAACATCAGGGCAAGTCGTGGGTTTGTAACGGCCGCAGTACAAAAAGCACCGAACCTGGTGCCTCACGCAGAACACCGACGGGCACTCAGAGCATCGGTGAACCCTTATGATGTGAGCAGCACCTCGGCTGGAAGAGGGTCGCCTTAAGGCGAGTCTCGCTCAAGGTGAGCCAGGCCCAGCCAAGCCCTGGCCTCCGGAACGCCGACCACGACGACCGCCCACGGCGCATAGCTCCGGCCCGGCCCCACACCGAAGCTCCACATCCCAGCGGGCAAAGCGCTGCAGAGGCCTTACCGTCTCCCTACACTACAGATCCCGACGC
>NW_010247015.1:3053-14762 GCF_000690775.1 Eurypyga helias | reverse complement strand
TATAATAATATGTAATTTAGAGGAGATAACAAACATACTACACACGATACATATAGCATGTAACATGTACGGACGGGTTTCTGTGTATATATAAAACATAGGCTATACAGCTGGCTAAGGGAGCATTATTTATCTCATATAAACGATGTGATCAGTAACACATAGTGCCAGGGAGAGAGCGTGCATTAGCTAGTTACATGGGTCTTTGTCTTTGGGGGGCATGTGTGTTCATATCCATGCCATCACGTTTATGTTGAGTGAGAGAGACACTGCTCCATGGTTACAGCAGCATCTCCCCGCGTCACACACCCCTACCCCCAAATCCCCCGTCCCCCTATATAGTATGTACAGACAGACACAGGTAGCCCTTGCTGTGACTATAGGCCACTCTGTCTGGACACCTGCTTATGGTGTGTGTGCTCATGCTGTGCTTGCACACCCTCCCCACCCCCCGCCCCTCTAGCCTGACGGCTCCGTGCAGTATAGAGTACATGTATGTCCACAGCACTGTGCCACTCGCCATCTGTAAATGCAGCTGTACAGCACATGTGTGCATATTTTATACCTTTGCCTACACCCCCATATCATGCTCCCTCACTCCCTACCAATTGCTGTGCATTATATTCATATAACTGTGTGTATAATATATAGTGGTTTGTAGTTACGTAAGCACTGCTGTGTGTATACACATAATACATAAAATACATGTCGATAGTTAGATATTCTATACATAAAAATATACAATATGCAGAGCACAACTGTGTACACTGTCAGTATACTATATGTACTTTATGAATATGTAGGTAGGTGTATGTAGATCTCTTACTTACAGCTATACCTGTGTGTATGTGCATGTAGCAATACCTAGGTGTACGTGGTATAGACTATCACACACATAGATAGCAAGAGAGTTACACAGTTACAAGGGTCTCACTGTATTTGTGTGTGCACATTCAAATAGATCACTAAGGAGAGAGTATGAGGGTCTCACATAAATTTATAAAATTACATACATGCTATACTGTAGCTAGACAGCTAGAGCATGAGACTTTTGTTCCGTTATAGAAGGTTCTCACTGTGTATCATATACAGATGTGCAAGGCATGAGTGAGTCACATCACCACATAAAGGCACTCTACATATACAGGCAGAGGGTTAATAGATGTATACATTGTATATGTAAAGGGCTAGGGTCTCTGTGAGCCCCTCCTGTAACCAGAGAGCACGCGTCTCTCACCAGCTGCTTTTACTAGTGGTGTAGCACTATTAGATGTGGTTTATACACGTGCACATCCAGCTACCAGTACCCAATGACATCACCCTCAGTTACAGTACATCTGGTTTTTAATATATGGGGTGTGTGTGTGTATAGATATTTTTGTGCAGCTATAAAATACACATTGTACACTGCAGTACACGCAGAGAGCTAGAGGGTGTATGTTTGGCTCTGTGTGTACACCCCCCCATGGAGAGCCACCCTTACAGTTAGACAAGGCTCTCGGGTGTGCACACGTATTGAAAACCACCCCCATACGTCGCTGTTACATCACCGTCTGAGGGGGAAGCGTGTGCACCCGTACCCACGAAGAGCGTACAGCACCAGCGCGCTGGAGGCTGCGGGTTACACCGTTGCATGAGGAGCTTCACACGCATGATCACGCCTCTGGTATTTGCCTCTTCCCCGTAGGCGAGGCCCAGCCCTTCCACGCACCCGTGGCAGGGGCCTCACGCGGTGCCCGGGCAGCAGCCAGAGGTGCTGGAGCCCAGGGCCAGGGAGTGGAGCTACGGGGGGAGGGCAGCTGGCACCCCGAGCACTCCCCAGGGAGTAGCTGGGCTCACACCAGGACACTGAACCATGTGAGAATGGGAGACAGGACCGGGCATGGAGGCCAGTAGGATGGAGCAGAGGGCTGGAGCCCCCACGTCCCACCTTCCTCCATGGTTGGCAAATACCAGTGACCTGCCTAGCCGGAGCCTGTGCTGGGTCAGCCCATGGCTCTGCAGAGCACAGCTGCAACGATGGACTCCCGGTACACACGGCAGAGCCCCGGCTGCGCACATACCTCTGACTCCGTCACCACTCACCTGCCGAGCTCACCGCTCTGCGCGAGCAGCAGCACAAGGGCACAGCAAACAGCTGTGACGGTTTCTGCACCGGAAGGGCGGCCCGTCGCCATCTCTGTAACTCACCCTGTCCATCAGGAGGGGTGTTGGTTCTTCGCCCCGTGGATCTGCGCACACTGGGCAGCAGCAGAAGGGCAGGCAGCCTGCTTTTGCAGACACCAGGAGCTGCGGCGGCAGAGGCCAAGCACGGGGTCATGGCAGCCAAGCCCTGCTTCGTGGCATCAGGCGCTAGTGGCGAAGGACAACGCTGCAGGCACAGATGAAGTCTTGCCGGCTCTGCAGACGGCCGAGGCGGGTGCTTCTCCTGCCGCCCCCGACAGCGGTGTGTCACGCAGCACCAGCAGGTCCCACAGGAAAAGCTGTGTCACACAGTCCCTTGGTATTTATAACTTTTATTTGCAATACTTTAGGTCCAAGTTTCAAACTGCAATATTTTTACACTCAAGACACAGTCATGCACAATCCATATTTCAATTTTCTATTGCTTCAACCACAATTTAAAATAACTTAATATTGGAAACAAAACCCAAATCTTAAAAAAAAGGATGCTGAGGTCAGTAAGATGGATCCATGCCATCAGCACATTTACAAAGTAAATAACTTAGCTCTCTTTTTAAAAAGATCAGTTACCTCTTAATCCAAAGTTACAGAAGATTTTTCACTACACTTGTTTTTTGTTTTTCTTTTTTCTGTTTTTTCTTTTTTCTTTTTCGTTTTTTTAAACAGATAACACGTCCTAAAAAAGGAATGTACAGCAAAATGAGATACATTTCTGATAAACAATGAAAATGTAGGCTCCTCCTCTGTTTACTTTTGTCTGGATGCCCTGAAGAAAAAAAAACCAAATCTAGCAGACACCAGCATAGGTGTAAACCGGCTGCTTCGGACTAAAGTGGAGTTGAGCACGGGTTACATCCCGACCCAGTCAAGAGCCGCAGAATCCTTATGCTGATCTGCCCGAACCGTCTGTCTGCACACGCAGCATCTGCAGGGCAGACTCAGCACCGAACGCTCCCAGCGCGGCCACCGAATCCGGGCTCTGCCCAAGGCGGAGGCGTTCGCTTCACTACCGGTTCCCATCCCGAGCGGCGCCCCTTCGCTCGCTTCCCTGCCACGGCAGACAGCGGCAGCGTCTCGGTGGCACCTCGAGAGCCGTGAGGCTTTGACTCCCCTGCTGCGCTACAGACTGACTGAGCAGCATCGCTTAACACCAACACAGACAGAGCGACAAGAAGCAATTCTTTGTGCGCCTTAAGCTCAAAGGTCAAAGATCTCAGCGGGCACGGCTGGAAGAGACTTGCATGCTTCATGTTTGCTGTGCTGACCCACTTCTGGAGAGCTCTGCACGATGGAGAACAGGAACAACTCCCACCCCCTCAGCCGAGGGACACCTCCGGCCCCCCGCAGCCAGGGCCTTACCTGCACCTGCTTAGGAAGCGACCAGAACAGCCCAGTTCTCACTGACCTGGGGGGGAGCAGCAGCACCACCATACCCGAGCCCTAAGCCCATGGCTGGGCACACGGCACACACCATGCCGCAGCACGCGACCCCACCTCACAAACCTGTCGCCGTTCCCTCGTGTCTGCAGTAGCGTCGCACCGGCCTGAGGCAGCCGGGTGCCCTCAGCGCCAGCACCCTTAGCTGACAGGCCCTGGGCTCTTGGAGGTTGCGCACAAGCTGGAGGTGGACCGGAAGGGCTGCTGGGAACGGGCAGAGCGCTGAGGATCTCAAGCACTTCACGTGAGCCAGTTACACAGCTCTGGTTAGCAGCCACCAGGCATGGGATGGCCAGAGGGCACGGAAAGAGGGACAAAATCAGTTAAACACAGATTTGAGAGAGCAAGCCCTGTGAGAGGTAACACACTTTTCTCCCTAGGAAAACTCTTCCCTGTCAAGGCCCTGGAAGGAGTGCAGGGCAGAGAGGGAGCGGCACTCAACACTCGTTCTCAGTTCATACACTCCCCTCACGCTGTATCAGAAATTAACTGCATTCCTCTCTCTGAGCAGTCCTGGTCAGCAGCAGCGTCACACAGCGGCTGAAGCAGTCGGAGCCTTGGGCTGCAGGAGCTGACCAAGAGTGGCATTTTGGTAACAGTAACGCTGCCAACATGAACTAGACATACTCACAGAATCACTGAGGTTGGCTGGACCTCATCTCAACAGTCCTGTCCGTTAACCCAGCACTGCCAAACCCACCACTAACCATGGCCCTGAGCACCTCATCCCCACGGCTCTCGAATCCCTCCAGGGATGGTGACTCCCCCTCCCTGGGCAGCCCCTTCCAACACCTGACAGCCCTCTCCGGGAAGGAGTTTTTCCCACTACCTGATCTAAACCTGCCCTGGCACAACCTGAGGCCGTTTCCTCTTGTCCCATCACTTGTCACTGGGGAGAAGACAAGACATGTGGTCTGCTTTAATCCTTTTTTCTTAAACAAATAAACTTTTCTGTGCTTCTCAAACTGCCCTGACACTCCTGCCGTCAGGCTTCTGTCCCAAAACACGCTGAACTCAGAGCGAGATATGGGTCATTCTCAGACACCACACTGCAGGGCTGGGATCACGGTCAAGCTTCGATAGGGTTTCTTACTGTTCGACAAATTTAAAAATTAAGACAATTAACCAAACTTTTCAAACCTTGGAATGAAGTGTTTAAAACCTATTCACCTATGCATTTCGCAACCAAAACAACCGATTTCATTACTTCCAAAAATGTATCTAATTGCTTAATCTGAGGATAGCAGTGAGAAAAACCCAGATGGTTTCAGCAATTTTACAGTATTGGTCCCTTCCCCTCTGCGAGGTCAGCGCTATGGCCAGCCCTGACACAGTCTCAGCCTGCACACCATGCACAAGACTTGCCGCTCTCCGGGCTGCGGTGGGATTTTGTTTCTTTCTACACACATTAAGAGGCCTCTTCCCCATTTCCGATCAGAGCCGGAGGCCATAAACGCAGTTGCCACCTTCAGTGCCTGGTGACTAGGAATGTAGTGCCAGAGACTGGCCCAAGCGCAGAGCCCAGGAGGGGAGCGGTGCGTT
Organism: Eurypyga helias; assembly: GCF_000690775.1. Taxonomy (NCBI): domain Eukaryota; kingdom Metazoa; phylum Chordata; class Aves; order Eurypygiformes; family Eurypygidae; genus Eurypyga; species Eurypyga helias. The sequence goes on along the minus strand of NW_010247015.1, from coordinate 9,599 downwards.
GCCCTGCATGCCAAACAGCCCCTGCTTGGTTGCAGTCCGTGCTGACAGCAGCCACTGGCAGAGATCATTCCTGTTGAATCCCGTCTGCCTCCCACTAATTTTTTTAGAGGAAAAAAACGCTAGTTTTGTTGATGCAAAAAAGAAGTAAATACAGTATTTAATAAAATAAAAAGTAAGGCCTCTTCTTACTGCAGTTGTCTTTAAAAAGCCAGTGCTAACAGAGTTAACGTGCACTGGTCCAAAACCATCTGTTTTTCCCATTTTTTCATCTCTGTTACCTTCTGGGAAGTTGTGGTGGGTTAAAATCAGAGATGATGAAACAGGTGCAGAAAATAAATAGGAAAACCCCCCAGTCAAACAGTGTAGTCTGTCCACAGGAGTGTTTACACTGTGCCCAGCAGACGTGCCACAGCAGTGCGTTCCTTTGCAGGAGGGCTGGCAGTTCCTCTGGGGGCAGGAAACCCAAAAGCTACGCTGGACACGGACACTGTCGCTTGTTCCTTCATGTCTTATGGAACACGAATGTGCTTCACTCAGATCAACGCTTTAAAAACCGAGGGCAGCCCATCTCAGCCCAAATTACGTGCTTTCTCAAGAAAGGCTTTCCCCCAAACAGTCTGAGCTGGCAAGGGAAAAATGGGACCTCACAAAAGACACAGATTGTTTTGAACAGAACAGAATTGTCCAGGTTGGAAAACATCTTTAAGATCGAGCCCAACCGTTAACCCAGCACTGCCAAACCGTCCCTGAGCACCTCGTCCTCACGGCTCTGAAACCCCTCCCGGGGTGGGGACTCCCCCCTCCCGGGGCAGCCCCTTCCAACACCTGACAGCCCTTTCCGGGAAGGAATTGTTCCCACTACCTGATCTAAACCTGCCCTGGCACAACCTGAGGCCGTTTCCTCTTGTCCCATCACCTGTCACATGGGAGAAGAGGTGTGGTCTGCTGGGAAGGTTTCTAGAGCAAAGCCCCTGCGCTACAGGTCATTAAAAGAATTAGCGATTTCCCATATTATGAGCTTTAACTAACGCTGTTCCATTTCCTCAGTCCGGGTCAAATTCCGTCAGTACGCGCGTCTGCTCTCCTGGGACAACTGCTAACGGAGTTTGCGGGCTCGTACCCACGCTGCAGGCCGAAGGGCACCGTGAGCAGCAGGTGAGCTCCCGCCGGCTCTCCTGCACTACCATCTTTGCTGCTGAGCTGGCTCTCGTCACCAAAGGTGCAGGCAGCCAGTGATGCCAGAGCCAGCGCTCTCTGTTCAGCCAGGCTGCCCTTCTTCCCCACCGGCTCGGCTGTCGGCACGCGGGGATGGTCTGCTCCTGCCTCTTTAATAATGCCCAGCCTTCCCGGGCTCCTCTGCCCTCCAGAAGTCCCGGGTAGCAGCTGTGCTGGCTAGTGACTGTGAGACTTCTCCCAGCGGCTCGCAGAGCATTTCATCTGCCTCCTCATCCTGGCTGGGTGGTCTGTAACAGACTCCCACCGTGACACCTGCCCTGTTGGCCTTCCCACCGATTCCAGCCATAAACCACCCCATCGTCACCATAATTAAGCAACATCAGAACACTCTCTAACACACAGGGCCACCCCGCCGCCTCTCCGTCCTTGCCAGTTCTTACAAGAGCTCACAGCCACCCTTTGCAGCCCTCAGCTGTGCCAGTCATCCCACGTTTCCGAGATGCCAACTCCATCAGAGCTTTCCCACCGCGCAGCAGCTCCCAGCCCCTCCTGTTTGCCCAGGCCGTGTGCACTGGTGCAGATGCACTTGGGCTACCGATCCCGCCACCTTCTTGCAGGGAGAAGTCCTAATTCCTATGTGACCATTCTCAAGGGTTCCCGTGGTTTCTGACGCATCAATAACCCTCGCATCTTCGCTGCCGCCTGGCTCTGGCTCTCCATCCCGCCTCCCCCGAGACGGCAAACCAAGGACCTCCCTCACAGGCTGGCATGCCGCCCCCAGGCTTACCTCTTACCGAGCCTGGTTTTATCCCTTTCCCCCTTCAAATCTGGTTTAAAGCGCTGAGAACGAGCCCTGCTCACTCCTGTGCAAAGATCCTCTTTCCCCTCTGAGAGGGGTACGCCGGCTGTCGCCAGCGAGCCTGGTGTTGCGTAAACCAACCCACCACCAAAAACCCCAACGTTCTGCCCGTGACACCAGGCTCAGAGCCAGGTGTTGATCTGATGGCTTTTCCCTCATCATTTCCTGCAACTGGAAGGACAGGAGAACACCACCTGTGCTCCTGATCCTCACAGGTCGTCCCGAGGCCTGTCTGCTGGCAGCGCTGCTGGTCTCTGGTGCTCCCGAGGGGCGGCTTCTACATGGGGAGGGGGGCTTGGCCACCCTTGCTCTTGGCCCTGCCCAGGTCTCCTCAGCCACTCCCGCATGAGCTGCAGGCTCCCACCGGCTCTTCTGGCTCCCCTGAGGTTCCACTGGTTTGGGAAACCAGAGCTGCTCACCTCAGCATGTTATTTGGGCATCCGAAACCAGAGTTGTGCTCCCAGGACGTCAGGACAGGTTAACTGGTACTTGGCTGGGTAACTCGGCGAGCACCGCCTCAGCCTGCTGCCTCAGCCCAGGACAGTGGGGCGGAGAGGGCGAGCGAGGGAAGCTTAGCCGGCACTATTCGTGAGGGTTGCAACACAGAGACGGTAACTAAGCAAGAAGCCAAAGCCAAACAAACTAATGGCCTAATTCAAGAACAGCCCGAGCATCCTTCGTTCCTGCTGGCAAAACACGAAGGTGGTTAGTACCTGAAAGGCTGCTCAGCCCTTGGCAGGACCAGGCCGGAACGTGAGGATCTACAGCAGAAAGCTGGTTTACTCTTCGGAGCAGGGGCTTTCCTGCTCACTGGGCAGGTGTTGCTTCCGCTGCTGTTGGGAAGGTGTTTGATTAGTTGTACTGCTCAGATACCGCAACAGATACTCCATGCAAATGCTTTTTCTGAGCGAAGCCACATTGCATCTTTCTTCCAGAAATGAATAAATAAACCACAGATTGCAAACTATTCCGCTCCCGTACAAACCAGCTGACTAGCCAAGCGCCATCCTCAGTCACATCCAGGATTCCCTCTCCCCCGGCAGCTCAGAGATGCGTTCCGCAGCGCTCTCTGTACGCAGGACAGCGGAAAGCAGGTTTTCGTGTTGCCTCGAAGCAGTTCTGCAATCCACTCTGCGTTTCACACATCTGCTCTCGCCCCGTGCAGAACTCCCGCTTCTACTGCGCTTCCAGAGCCGTCTGCCGCGCTGGCTCGTGCACATCTGAACTGTGGGAGTCGTCGCTCGCTCGCGTCAGCCGCAATTCCCACGGCAGAACTCGCCTCAAGGACACTCACCTGCGGAGCAGCCCGGCTCCCTGCCCCTCTGCCGAGTGGTGCAGACGCTACTAACCTTTCCCAGGAGCTACAAGACGATGAGGAGAGTAGGCATCCTCAGAAGTGACACCACCACGGCTCCGATTTGCCCTTCTCTGCTCCTGCACAGACTCAGGGTGGCTAATCCCAGTCTGCATTTCACAGCACGGCTACGCTTCACCTCGGGAGCAGCCCGCTGCCAGCCTGGCTCTGCTACGGGGTGATTAGTCCAGCCCCAGAAGAGGCACGCACCCAGCGCCGGTCCGCTGCCGCTCGCTGCTGCCTTCTGGCCTGGGCCCGCGGACGCTGAGGCTGCTCTGTGCTCTGCAAGGGGTCTGCTGGGCTCGGCACTGCGCGAGGGCCGCTCTCACCTCACTTTTCCCTTACAGCTGCATCAGACCAGCCCTTTCTGACCCATCTCTCCGCTCTTTATCCAGGCAAACAGATTACAACTAATTATACAAATCAAATTATCGAGAACCGTAACACTAGGTATTCACAGTCGAGAGCCTGTATCAACGGGTGTTTGGGCTGCCCCGCTCCTGGTCCGGTTTTGGCTGGAAATGCAGTTTGCTTTCTTCATCCTCTAGACGTACCAGGACCCGGCCGTAGTCAAAGGCAGTGCAGCCTGCAGTTTATGAACAAAGGAGACCCTTCTCCCATCCCAAACCGTACCAAAACAAGCCATAAAAGGGACTTTCCGTCTTTAAGAAACAACTGACAATTTAAAAGTGAATGTACAGCTTATTCACAGGGTCAGAAGGAAGGGGACCTTCCAGCTGAATTTGCTTTACCTTGGAAGTGGCTGAGGCAGCAAAGCATTTTCGGTCATTACCTCTCTGTCTTAAGCCCTGTTTCATCATAAAAATAAATTAAGGAGCCAGAAAGCAGGAAGAAGACAAATGATAACTTCTTACTCCTTGAGGGACTGGGTTGCTCTCCCTCCTACCACCACGGCTGTGACCGTTGGTCTGTCCATCCGTCCGTCTGTCCTGCAGCACAAGAGTTGAGGTTTCACAGAGTTCTTGCTCTCGGTCCTGCTCTGAGCTGGCACGGGGAAAGCCGGCCTGAAGCACTAGCGGCTGCTGTTCTTAATCGCTTCCTTTGCTGCAATGATCAGAGGAGTCAGGCTGGAGAGAGGCTTGGCTAATTTTTTTTTAGCAAAGAAACGAGCCGTTACTTTCTGAACTCGGTTACTCACAGGCTCAAGCAGTCTTCCTCTGGCTACCAGGAATACGCCGAACTGGGGCTGCTGGGACCGTCTGAACCTCTGCCTTCACGCTCCTACCTCGCTGCCGCAGGCAAACGTGGCCCATAATCCCATTAACCCGTTTATCAAGGTGTCTTCAGCTTGCTGGGATTTTTGCCCTGGCAGTGCTCTGCTTGCTGTCCCAGGGCCTTGTTCCTTCCAGGAAACTCAAAATACTGTTTTCTAAAGACAAGGGCTATTTTAGTTGTCGAAAAAAGATGAGGGGCATAGGCCGTTCCTCAGGCAACTCCAAGACCTCTAGGAATTGTTTATCCTATAGGATTTAGGCCCGTGTGTTGTCCGAAGGCCCCTGAAGGTGGCAGAAACCTCTAAAAGTGGGGCAGAATGGACAAGCCAGGGCCCCTCTGCTGCTGCCAGCGAGCACCCCACAGCCCCTCCCTTCCCAAATCTCTGACTGCTGCGACTGGTTCCAGGGGGTTCTCCCTGGTCATCTCTGTGTACGGTGTCAGGTGTATACACAACACCTGAAACACCATTTCAGGCCTCCGTACCTGGTATTATTCCACTTGTTTTGCCACCATGTAAAACAATATACCACCAAAATAAAAACCAGGGCCACGGAGATGGTCCGAGCGCTGGAGTCCCTCTGCTATGAGGACAGGCTGGGGGAGTTGGGGTGTTCAGCCTGGAGAAGAGAAGGCTCTGGGGAGACCTTATAGCACCTTCCAGTACCTGGGGGGGGCTACAAGGAAGACTGAGACAGACCCTTTAGTAGAGCCTATTGCTACAGGACATGGGGTAATGGTTTTGAACCAAAAGAGGGGAGATTCAGACTAGATCTAAGGAAGAAATTTTTTCCACTGAGGGTGGTGAAGCCCTGACACAGGTTGCCCAGAGAGGTGGGCGATGCCCCACCTCTGGAAACATTCCAGGTCAGGCTGGACTGGTCTCTGAGCAACCTGACCTAGTAGAAGGTGTCCCTGCTCACTGTGGGGGTGAACAAGATGGCCTTTAAAGGTCCCTCCAACCCAAACCCTACCGTGATTCTATTTATTTTTCATCTGAACAGCACCAGGACTGAAAAGCAATACGAGGGCGCTGTGTCCGATGCCTTCGAGGTGAGGCAGCGCGGCGGTTCCGCCCGCAGCCGCGTCGCAGCTCACCTGCAGAAGTTCCTTGGCAGACCCCCGCCTGTCTACGTCCATCTCCAGGCAGCAGTTCAGAAAGTCGCGAAACACAGCGGACAGTCGCTCAGGGTTCTGCAGCTCCGGTGTCCCATTCGTAGCTATCAGATACAGCGCCTAGGGAAAAGGAAGCACAAGATTCCACCTCTCCATAACTGCTCAAGCAGACCCCATTTGTGAAGCGCCGCTCTCCAGCGGCAGCTTCTTCCCAGGCAGACGGTTAGAGATGATTTTTCTATGCCAACAAAAAACCCGGATGCAGCCACAGCTTCTCCAACATCAGAATGATCTTGCCTTGACAGCTGATGCACTGGCTGACCTAGTTAGTGTGAACTACATCAGCAAAAGCACACCTCCCTTCTCCAGTATCGACACCACCTTTACAGGCTGTTTTAAGGAGTGAATTGGGTCTAACTGCATTATTTCAAAGGATTATTACATAAAACGCATGTCTGCAGTCCTCACTGGTCCCTGAAGTACAGCCTCCATAAAACAAAGGTAGTCAAGATTTTGCTCTGTTTGTGATAAAAATGGTAACCAGATAGGGAAAAAAAAAAAAGTAAGTCTGTCAGCTTATTTCTTGGATAAAGAAATATCCCAGAAATTGCTGGGGAAGAAATGGGAGGTTTTGGCAGTTTGGTTAGTGAAAGCTCAGGCTTGGTGACATGGAGAAAGTGGCCTGGGCTGTGAAAGGAGTATGTCTACTTCTATTTCAGCAAAAATGGACAAGAAGCAGAATCGACTGTGTCTCCTACAAATGACCATCTCCACGTCAGACAAGGGTCCCTGTGAGGAGAACTGGGGG
>NW_010247015.1:0-3038 GCF_000690775.1 Eurypyga helias | reverse complement strand
TCTTTCCAAAAAGGTGGGCTTGTTTTTTTTGAGGAAAGACAACATTAAATCTATTACCCTTGTTTCGTGCCTTCAGGGTCATCTTCATAGACAGCAGAGCCGGAACAACTGAAGGCCCAAAGCAGAGCATCACCCGAGAACGGGGAGTATTTGCCTGCGTTAAGGGGCGAGTCCCCTGTGGATTCCCTGCTGCTCTGAACGGAGTCCCTGTGCACATGGGCCCATCTAGACACCTGAAAATTCCAGCCCTTCTCCTCAGTAGCGTCTAGCCTAAGCTAAGCTTGAGTTTCTTAAGCAAAGCCAAGGACTTCCATGCAGCTGACAGTGTTGGTGCAGCTTAGCAAGTCTTCCTGCTGTTCCTCAGGCCAAGGAATGACAAGGTAATTCAGCAAAACGTGGGCGACATCACCCAACGCGGTTCACTTGCAGCCGAGGTCTAACACGCTGCGCAGCTAAAGAGTGAGTTCGTTCTGCTTTTGCAAGACGTTATTTAGAAACAGGAGACAAACATTTTGAACTATTCAGCCTTAAACCTGCAGAACGTGTCTAAAACACACTGTAATAACAGAAGTAGGCCTAGGAGTCTCCCATAAAGATGCCTGCCGTGACGGGAACAGCTCTGCGCTAAGGGCGTTTCAATAGACCATGGCCAACTGACTTTCTCATTATCCTCTTGAACACAGAGGACAATTTCCAAGCCTAAGAGGGCAAATAAACTATCCTAGAGTAAAAGCAACAGCAGGAAGTTTCTTTACTTTTCCCATAACAGAAGTGTCAGAAAAGTGGTCTGATCCTGCCCATCTGCAGCTGACCTCAGCCCGCGGACTGAGCTGGGCAGCCTGTCCTCGCTACCCTTGACCTGTGCTACCTGGGGGATGTCACTTCTCCTGCGGCGAAGGAACACACCGCCGACGTCAACCTCGGAAATTCCGTTCCAACTTCATTCACCTGACTGTGGCACAGGAGCGCCAGGACAAATGGAGCTCTCTTAGTTGTTTCTTCACGAGTCACAAGGACAGTCATCTTTACCTAGGTACTTCACCTCCAAAATACTTGTACGGCAGCAGAAAAGGGTCTGTGGGAAGCTGAAGTACCTTTTTATTGGTATCTTTGTTTCCTACGATACAGCTGGCAAAGAAAAACAAGTACAGAACAGAGGAAAGGAGTGTTTGCAGTAGCCGCAGAGGGGCAATAAGCTCAATAATTTGTTTAACATACGCGGAACACAAAAGGATTCGGTGTACCGTTATAGCTGCAGCCTGTGAAAATGACACCCTAATGGTACCCCGGCCACCCAGACACAGGCCAGAACAATATACAGATGAGTTAGAAGCCTGAAACTGTAGAAGACCCACAGCATTTGGAAAATATGCTACAGTTTTGAGGAAAATGGACGTGCTGTGGTTAATAAATGAAAAAGCAAACAGAAATGCTTGGGGTTTGGTGTTCTGTTTTTTTAAATTGAAATGGGGGAGGCCCAGCTCAAGAGTAACAACCTCTGGAAGCTACTACAGGTGGTACCACCTTCAGATGCCCGAGTTTCATCTACTGCACGTCTACTCTGACACCTGAAGATGCCCTGGAGCTCAAGCTGATCCGAACTCCAGCAGAAGATGAGGCATGTATGGAGAAAAAGAGCGTCTCAAATGATCTGGGTCAGGACAGAAAGTGGATTAGGCCCGAGATAAGAAACCCACTGACCGAAGCTTCTCGAGGAGCCCTAATCGATTTGAGGTTAAGGAAGCAGGGAGTTTTCAGCACCCAGATCTGTAAAACCGATCACCTCCATCTCTTTTTACTGCCCTATACAAGGCAAATGCATCCACGGTCTTCCAAGGAAGGAAGCGGAATACGGGGTCCTCTCTGCGGGAAACTGAAGCAAAACTGGCGACGTGTAAAGTGTCTGCTGGCCAGACGGGGATGCAGCGACACAGGCCTAAGGCCACCTCCCAGCGACGGCGCTTATTCAGCACCAGCCTGAATCCAAACCTGCTCCTTTCTTATCCCCCCTCACGAGGTGGCGCAGCGCACACCGGGACAGAAAACCCAGGGCACCCACCACACTAAAACCCGAGCTTCCAAGAAAGGTCAAAAGTCATTTCCTCCTAAATTCCTGCATCCTATCGGGAACTGACCGTGTTTCAGTTATCAGTCCTGAGGTTTTATGTTGGTATACATTCCCCCACTGTTAGACCCTCCTTGGTTTAACACCTCATCATTTCATTTTAAGGAATTAGGATAAAAATTAAAGCTCCAAAGCATTAAAAATAAATTTGTTTACTACAAGTATCCGTGCTAAAACGTACTTTTAGAAACATATGTGGTAATAAATAGTTATGGCATTGTTGTAACCAGTGACACTTGCTGAAAGGCTCAGGTAAGCAGTCAGCACTGACCCGAGTTTGAAAACACGTCTCTGCTGCACATACGGCTGAAATCCTTTCCAATAAAAATTCTCCACCTGAAGAAACTTGCCCCTGACAAACTCCTGTCCTTCAGAGCTAACAGCCCAAATTGTCCACCACCCACACGAGAAGTTTCAAGCATCACTGAGGGCCAAGAGGTCTCATTTCTGACCTGGCTACACGTCCCTCTCCTGAGGTTCTCCCACCGACGTGACCAAGGCTGCAGCACATGCTGACCTGCTCCAGGGACGCTCTCAGAAGCGGGCCTCGGTGGGACTAGCGCAAGCTGTGACTGGGATTGTGTCCCACGGGAGACCAAACATGGGAGAGATCAGAAAGACAGCGCCTTACCCTGAGAGGATTTTCATTAAGGTAGGGAGGTTCTCCTTCCACCATTTCTATTGCCATGATCCCAAGTGACCAGATGTCCACCTTGGGGCCGTACGCTTTCCTTGTCACCACTTCTGGTGCCATCCAGTAAGGAGTCCCGACCATCGTGCTCCGTTTACTCTGCTCAGGGGTGATCTGAGCACAGAAGCCAAAATCAGCTGAGGAGAAAACCGAGTTCTGTTAAAGCCAGCTTGAATTAGGAAGCCAAGGAAAAGAAATCCCCATATCAGCCCGAGAACGCGC
>NW_010247014.1:0-3430 GCF_000690775.1 Eurypyga helias | reverse complement strand
ACTTGAAAAATAAATATTAAGTGCATAAATAAGAAAAATTTTCAAGTAAAGGAGGTTTTAATAATAAAGTATAAGATGCAGAGTGGAGAATGATGGATTTGTAAAGAGAGATGAGAGAGTCCTATTTGCCGTCCTGAATATCTGTCAGCACTGTCGCAGTACAGTCCAATACTCAAGCACAATATTTAGATGCTTAAAGAAAAATATCCTTAGTAAAATATATGAAGTAATATGTCTACTGTATTTGAAATTGATAAAGCATAAGCTGGAGTATTCTGTCCAGTTTTGATTAGTGTTTTCAAGAAAGGTTTGGACAACTAGAGAGAAAATACGAAGAATCAATAAGAATAACCTGCTGGAAAACGTGATTTACCTAACAACTTTGAATGAATGCAGGTTGTTCAGCCAAAGGAAGGCAGGCTTGAGGAAGCTCTTGGAGCTGTGTTCAAATACGCAAAGTGTATCTGAAAATGACATGGGGAACACCAGTATTTATTCAGGATGGGACAAGAAAAAACAGCTCAGTCTGCTGGAAGGAAGATTTATGTTAAGCGTTAGAGGAAAAAAAAAAAAAAAAGGCCAGTATTTTCACTCTCAGGTAGTTAAATACTGAAGTAGATGGCCTGGACTGATTGCAGATTCTTTGTCACTGAAGGTTTAAGGACAGGTGCTGTGAATAGTTTAGATCTTTTATTTTGCAAGAGAATGGACTAAGTGAATTTCAATTCTTTATGATACTTAGATATTATACCTTCTTTACAGAATGAAGTCTGTTGTGAGAAGGTACAGAGTAGTGAGTAGTGGTAAGGTAAATAAACATAGTTTTTATCTGAATTATTGAACTCTATTAATGCAGCTAGAGACTTGCACTGTGATTTTAGAAGCAGAAGACTGCATTTTGCGGTTCCAGCTGGAATGTAATTTTTGCAACAAAGAATATAAACAAATATAATCTCTCTAATGAGAAATTGATGATGAGTATGGTTTTGGTTGTGGTTTTGTTTGGTTTTGGGTTGTTTTTTTTTTTTAATATTTCATTGTATTCTGCATTGGCAATAGCTGCAGAGCATCACTTATAAATGTGATCCCTAGCCACTACAGTGGCTGTCTCAAGGCTAGTCTTTACTGTGATACTACATTTAAAATATTAAACTATATTAAAGGAAACATAAAGCATGAAGCTGCAGTCAAGAAGCTCTTTCTCCTTGGCTATTAACACTATGCACTTTAGAGAATAATAAAGAGAGAACCCAAATTGTGTTCGGGTTTTTCTTCCACAGACTACAACAACTCATAGATGATGCTAGTCTTTCTCACTAAGGAGTTTGCTGTCAAATTTTCTTTTGATGAATTGATTTGCTTTTGATACTTTCTGCCTTGTTATTATACTTAATTTCTTTTTCGTGAGGTACATTTCAGATATTATAAGAATGGTGTGATAGCTATGATGATTTAAAGATATAAGTAAAACTGAAATTGTGCAATGTAATCAGGGGTTGTAGATTTTAAATCCAATGGTGATGATGATGACTTTCCTGTGTAAACATCGAAGTAGCTTCCAAGTAGTCTGCTTTCTTTTCTTGAGTGTGTTAGGTGTATTCTATTTCCAATCACACATTTTAGTGTCTCTGTGTTTTAGTTAAGCTGTGTATTATGGTTGTGCTATAGTTTTGCTCTGTGCATTTGATGCATTTTCTTGATGCTTAATTCCGGCACTATAAGGGGCCTGACCTAAAATCAAATACTATCAATAAAAATTGCCTGTGTATTTAAAAGGAAATAGAACTGGGCTCTAAAGAGGTTAGAGCAGCTTTTATTCCAACAAGCTATTACACTTTTGTTCTTACACTGTATAACACAGCCTTTGTATGTTTGGGGTATTAGGAAAGACAGAGTATAGAAGCCATCTCCAAAATAGAAATCCCCTGTCTTCAAGTGCATGGTTTTTATTTCTTTTGTTAAACATTTTCCAAGGAATGGTAACAGTAGAAAGAAATCCAGCCTAATCTGATATTATTTCTGTGTGTATTTGGTACAGGGTTTTTGTGCCCGTGGTGACCAGTTGAAGCAAATGACGAGGTAGCTACATTTCACTTACTTTGTATTTATTTTTCACAAATATAAAGGATACATCTTGAAGAAGTTAATGAAGAAACATTTTCTAGAGATATGAGACTGCTCAGTTCTATTGCATTTTTCAAAGTGACAAAAAAATGGACACTATTCTCATGTCATATTCATTCAGTTTTTAATTATTGCAGTAAAAACAACCACTGCCTGTCCTCTGGAGGTTTTATTGCTGGCATCTGTCCTACTCCACTGGGTTACAGATGTATAAGAAGGCTGATTTCAGACTTCATCCTAGCAACATTGACACTGTCTTCTGCCCTGCATGCGTTTACTCCTTTCAGGCAGCATCCATTTGCTCTTTCTCTTCTTGTTCTTCTGAATGGGAAAAACTCTTGTGACAAGAAGTCATTTATTTCACAATTCTTTTCCAAATCTTTTCCCATGATGATTATAATGACTATACCGTGCTCATTTTCAGCAACAGTTATATATATATAATTTTGCATAACTTTCATGTTTAGCTGCTACTTTGTTGTCCCTTTCCTTGCACGAGCCTCATCTATTTAATTTCCTTGTATTTGAAGGTGATACTGTAATCTTTTCAAAACAAGTAATGCCTTTATTTTTACTCGTTATCTGGGACCCTGCTAAAGACTGTGGGGTGGTAGATAACCCTAGTAATAGTAGTAAACAAGAAAAAAGACACCTTATTCGTTTCACTAGGACTTCAAATCATGCCTTACATGATTTGAATATCTGGTCTGGGAACTCACCTAATCATGTTCTTTTAGGAGCATCTTCAATGTATTTCCAGGAATAAAGCTAACCAGTTTGGCTGCACTAGCACTTAATTAAATTTTATTCAAATTAGTATGTAAATCCTAAACTTGCATATAAAATAATTAAGTTTGTCTGCAGAAAAGTGACACACATTTAAAAGTATACCTTGATAAACCTTACCAGTTTTTATTTCCCCTCATCATCTCCTGATTTTCTCATTGTCCACAATGCTTGTCCTTTAAGGGGTTGTTTCTTTAAAAATTGTTTTCTACAACACTATTCTATCCTTAGGCCATGGTATTGGTTCAATATTCACTTAACATCATCAAATTAATAAGAATCAATTGTGTAGGCTGGGGAAGACTTGTAAGATCATGAAGTCCACCTGTTAATCTAACACTGCCATCCCCACCACTAACCATGTCGCTAAGCACCATGTCTACATGTTTTTTAAATACCTCCAGGGATGGTGACTCCATCACTTTGTGGTGGTGCATTTCCTACCCTCATCACCCAATCCTGGACTGCTCTACAGACTTAGGAACTCCTGTGAAGTCTTATAGAATCATAGAATGGTTTG
>NW_010247013.1:0-4696 GCF_000690775.1 Eurypyga helias | reverse complement strand
TGTGCTTTCTAACATGTCACTGCAGCCTTAGATTTCGTAATTCACCGGAAGTTAAGAAGCATAAAGTGGCATAACTGTATGCCACTGTATTTACACCTAGAGCTTTTGTTTGCCCAGCTATTTCAGTCACAATCCTCCCCTACTCGTGTTCAAACCTGATAGAGTTTACGTTACAAACATTTACAAATTGCAGATGTTTGGAGCTTCCCCTCAGCTATAAGAAGGCTACTCTTACCCATCAGTTTTAACAAACCAATATGCTAGTTACACCAGTATAACTATTATACTTAGCCAAAACCTTGAACATTGTGGCTCTTATGTACTGGAGTAATGCAATTTTCTTACTACAGCAACTGAAATCATGTATTGCCTTAGACTTGGTACAAGTTGTGTAAGACTCATTTTTGATCTCAGTTGTGCCAGTATAATGTGTAGGTCATGCTAGCAATTACACTAACAAGCAGTCTGTTAGTACTTTGGTGTTTCTATGTGTAAATAAATTTATAAAACGTAACTCTGCATATTCAGTGTTTGAGGCCTTGTCTGAGACCATTCTTTAACATACTGAAATGTAGATATCTGTCCTAGGGTTTTATCTATGAGCTGGGATAAAATTCTTTCTGAAATTATTGATATTGAGTTTTAATTCTTCTACCAGAAGATTATAGAATTTAATGATTTATAGAGCTAAGAAATTACTTTGGCAGGAAGAAACATCTTAGAACCAGGAGTCTGTAGGCTGAGGTAGAAGAGGACTAAGGCACCCCTAAAATCCAAAGAAAGGTAAGAGAAATAATTTTACAGTCAGGCTGTTGTTTAAGACTCAACTGTACAGTCACAAGAGTCAAGGAAATAGGAAGAGGGGTGTTACAGCATGTGCTAGAAAATATCAAGCTGTATGCAAGAGCAGGAACAGGAAAAAGAAAAAGATCTACGAATTTAGAGCAAGTGAACTGTAGAGGCAAGTTAGAAGTTAGAAAGCCTCACAGACTTGCTTAGAAAGCAGTGTGGTTAAGGAGAAATTGTAACGTGAATTTTAATGTTTCCTTTTTTGTTTGTTTCTGCCACAATTTGCATTTTTAAGTAAACAAGTTATTTTGTACTTATAACTTGTCTGTCAATGAAAACGGAATTATTTTATCTGACACTTCTGTTTATTCATAGTGACAAATGCCATAGTGTGTGGTGGGTTGACCTTGTCTGGCTGCCAGATGCCCACAGACTCTCCCTGGTCAGCAGGATAAGGAAAAAATAAGATGAAAAGTTCATGGCTCCAAATAAAAACAGGGAGATCACTTGCTAATTACCATCACAGGGAAAACAGGCTAGACTTGGGAAAAAAATAATTGAATTTATTGCCAATTAAGATAGCGACACCTTCCTGCTTTGTCATAGGCTCAACTTCACTCCCTCATTCCCAACTCCTCTACCTCTTCCCCATGAACAGTGCAGGGGCATGGGGAATGAGAGCTGAATATGAGGAATGAGACCTAGGACCAGTCCATAACAGTTCCTCTCTGCCACTCCTTCCTCCTCACACTGTTCCCCTACTCCAGGGTGCGTCCTCACCATGGGATATGGCCCATCGCAAGCTGCTCTAACATGGGTTGTCCATGGGCCTCAGTTCCTTCAGATAAACCATCTCCAACATGGGCTGTCCCTGGGCTTCACAGGAATAACACTTCCACTGAGGTCTGTCCCACAGGGTGCAGAGGAATCTCTGCTCCACTGCCTGGAGCACCTGACCCTCGTGTCTGCAGGGCTGTTTCATGTATTTCTCACTCCTCTCTCTCAGCTGTTGAGCAGTGTTTTTTTACCATTTCTGAAATAAATTTTTCTAGAGGTGGCATCATCTTGGCTGAGGGGCTCAGCTGTGCCCTGCAGAGGAGGGCTGGAACTGGCCGTGTCTAGCACCGGGCAGCCCTGGTCTCTCCTCACAGAGGCCACCATTGCGGTCCACTCCAGCTCTCAAAATGTTGCCTTGTACACCCAATACACTGAAATATTATGTCACTTTCACAGTAACCAGAACTGCAGTATCTCCAAAAGGTTTCATATTGTACTCCCTCTTGAGCTGCTCAGGCTGCTTGAGAGCTGTTACTCCAAAATTCTGAGAGTAAGAAGCTTTTTCTGGCAGTTGACAGTAGCTGGATACGCATCCAGGTTAATAGCGACACTCCTGAGCCTTGAAGGGAGCGTGCAGTATTTGTTCTAGGACTGGATAGATAGTCCTAAACACAGATGGGGGATAGAAGTCAAGACTGATTTTTGTCACATGGAGGCCCATGCACCAAGATGTGGGTTATGAAACAGATTTAGCAATTACCTCTTCCTTTTGATGGCCATTTGCTGAGATGCTCCTCCATTTCCTCAGGAAGTCCTAGTAAATTGCTAGCTGTGTGGCAAGACCTTGAGGAACCTGATGGCTTGAAATAAGAATACTGTATTATATTGCTGGAAGTTGTGCTCTTATATCCTGGCATTTACCTGTGTAAAATGTAAAAAGCTGTGTAGCAGAAGATATGGAGCTGGATGTGAACACAAGCGATGCACTGTCTGTCTTTCCATCAGAAGTCTGGGAAAAACTGTGCCCCCCATGACTAACAGAATTTCCCATCCTTCTTTAAGGCATAAAAGATCCTGAAGGAACTGGCAAAAGGTTTCAACCTGATTTTTTTGTTTTTCTTGTGTTTGAATTTTAAAAGTCTCCCCAAAGGGGTGTCAGTAAGGAACTGAGAACTATGTGTTGTTTTATGTATATGTTTGTAAGTTTGGGCATGTGCTTGCTTCTAGCATGATATTCAAGACAACAATCTGAGTAAACTTATGTCTTGGGATACTGGCAGATCACATCGTGGATTTTTTAAATTAGGCATGCAAAATGACTGGACATCTTGTCTAAGTTTCTGCAGTATGGCTCTCCAGGTGCAGAACAGAAGTAAAAGCAGTTCTGTACTCCCCTGAAATTTTATCAAGGTTAGTAAATTATTATGAAACAAGAATATGCAATAAGGCTGTAGGTTTATTTGTTTTTGTTAAAGAAAAGCCTCAGAGGAAATGAATATCTTTATATTCATGACAGGAGTGCATTAGTCCATTCCATGTTTTTTAATGGAGAACATTCAGTGGTATGGATACCAAACATTCCTCCGCATACTGGGTGAAGCAGCAGCATTGTGTCATTTCAGTGTGTGACTGTCTTTAAGAGGCCTTTCATCATTTAAAGAAACGGACAGCTTAAAATTTGCCAAGTGTCAGATCAAGTATATATGGACAGTCTTAATTCAATCTTCCAGTTGGGGTATGCATATACAAATAAATGAATTAGAAACCCTACTGCAAAAATACATCTTAAAGTTTTGGAATATCCATCTAAAAAGGAAGAAACCTTCCCTAAAAATGTCACTGAAATTTTTTTTTTTTCATTGAAGACATGGAGAATACAATAATATGACACATTTAGTGAACGCTACCAAATGTCTTCATTTAAAATAAACCATTAGTGCTCAATTTGTTAATTCTCCGGATGTTCAGCTGCAGGTTATGATATCATGGTGTATCTTACTAGTATTACAGATTAAAAAAATATATTTACAGAAAATAACCCACCTCAATGCAGTTTTTCACATAAAATGCAGCTTTAATCTTTTTTCTTTCTTTTTTTTTTTTTTTGGTTGAGGATACTTTCATACATAAGAAATTCTACCACATTTTCTATACACACATATTTCAAATATAAAGACTCTGCTATCCCATCTCTCCATCTTACAGATGTCAAAAGTTTATTTGAAAAAATAAATTGGATTATTGAATTTAGAGTAGACAAAGTACTGAGTTTTAATTGAAGAAAAGGTAAAGAAAGTCTTACTTCAAGATGAAATGGCAATTTCTATTTTTAAAGTCCAGGAAATTTAAGTCCAGCAGTGCTCTTAAATTTTGACAGTGACTTTGGCTATATTACCAGATAGGAAAATATTTTCACAATATTAAACATCATGGTTATATAGAATGGGAATGAGACCTACCTTCAGTTTATTTTAATTTCATGTGGTATAACAATAAATTTGATAAATAATTTAAAACATATGTCGACACTAAGGAAGCACATACATATTCAAAGGGAGAAAACTAATTACTTTCTGTATATTATTAGATTTTATTTCTGAGCTCCAAAAATGGGATAAATGTTAAGACAGATGAGGAAGTCAGAGTGCCACAATATATAAAGAGAAGTATGTACATGTGCCTTGCTTTACTACACTCTGTTACCATGAAAAAAATCCAGAGTTGCATTTATGAAAGTGAGAAGATAAATAATTGTGAATTGCTTGAGATTACTCAACTGTGCACGAGAGATATGTCAATTAAGCAAAAATTTCTTGGATACAAGAATAGAGATAGACTGCTTAATGAGATATCCTAAGGTAGACAGCAGAGATTTACCTTCAAAATGATGTAATTGAGGATTTCTCATCTGATTTTACAAATAATGTCTTTTTTTTTTTTTCTCCGTATATCACAGTCATATGAAAATGAATTTTCCTGTTGGAAAAGGAGAACACTGTTTTATAATAAGTGAACCAAGAAATTGAACTAGCTTGTCATAAATAGTTATGTATTAATAAATAAGTATATCTTAAAGTCATTATTCCACTAGATAAGAAATATTTGCTGTTGCAGTGCTGTGGTTTTGGTG
>NW_010247012.1:0-12865 GCF_000690775.1 Eurypyga helias | reverse complement strand
CCGTCCGTGCGTGTCCGTGTGTGTCCGTGTGTCCGTGCGTGTCCGTGTGTCCGTGCGTGTGTGCGCGCGGCAGGGGGGCTGGGGGGAGGCTGTTCTTCCTTTGAAGCCACCGTCTGCGAGATGCTGCGCTCGAGGAGCGGGCGGAGGGTGGGGAGCGGCGGCGTGCGATGTGATGTTTCGTTGATCTATATTTAATGGCTGAAAGATGCTTTTCTTTCCTTTAGCCTTACCTTACTCTTATTCTGGTGTGTAATGTGCTCGCATCGATCGGCCGAAGCGTAGCTTCGGCTGGACCAAGTCAGCACAGTGGAGGTGCAGCAGCGCAGGCAGTACATGTAACACACACATCCATCTGGCCAGGGATCTTGGAGGAAAACAAAAAAAAACCCTGAGGAGGGATCATTTTAGAAAGCATGTTAAATTTCCCCTGGGGGGATTGAAGGCACGAACACATGAAAAACTGGAATACGGCATCTTGTGCTGAGGCATTTTCTTTCTTATAAAGTGTTAGTGCTTTGTTCTAATTTGGGGTGTCGTGATTTAGCCCTGTGCATTATAGAAAAATATCCAAAACTTGTAGAAAATATTTAGAGATGAATAGGCCTTTTATTAAACACCCAGCTGTTAACTTTATAGCTGTAGTAACCAATATTCATGCCCCTTAAAACATGTATGCCTCTTTTATTGGCAACGACAAGATACAGTAAAAACTTCACGTTGCAGATTTTTTTGCACAGTCTGTATAGGTAGTCTGTATGTAAAGGGACAACAGTGAGTCGGCCTGAGCTGCGCTTCGTAGCAAACCTCTCCGTAGGGTACGTCAAGGCTTACGTACCTCAAAATAGCGAGAGGACTGCCCAGAATGATAGGGAGTTTATGTAAGTCTGTTGTGGGCTTTTGCAAAATCAGGAGAGGACAAAATATCTTTGTCATCCTGTATTTAAGGTTATCTTCATCCTGCCTTAAAAAAATGAAGTGATTATCTAACTCATGTAGGCTGGGTTGGTAGTTTTGAATCAGCTTAGCTAGTTGGTCAGTGTGTAAATTACCTGGCGTGAGGGAGTTAGGTGGGGCTCTCCAGAGAAAGCTGCTGCATCTCCTCTTGTGGGCCCCTGAGACTCAACTGGATTCAGGGCTTTTGTGAACCCCTTTACCTCCACAGAGATGATATGGGGGGGAGCCCCAAGCCTAAACCCAAACCGACTGGGAAGACTGTGATACATAAGCAAAACTCAGACATTCTACAGTGATCAAATACCCTTGTAAGACTAATTCTAAGCCCAGTTGGTGAAGCTGTCTCTTTTGAGTCTGTGAATGACTTCACCCTCTGGGAGCCTTGGCTGGCCATCAGTCTGCATCCTGCAAAACTGCAGAGAACTTGCCATGGATCCTCTTCGTTAGTACAAAGTTGATTAATGGCTCGGGATTGCATTGAATGTGATTCTATTGAATGTTGTAGTACCGAAACAGGAGATCGCATCTTGGTCACGTTGTTCAGAGATGGTTTTTGCAGTCTGTTATATAAGAGAGGCTCTGAAAAAAGCGAGTAGCGGGCTGTGCTGTGCGTACGTACCAAAGGAAACACCCTTCAAAGCTGCTGGTAGAGGAAAAAAGTGTTTCTGACTGAATGCCAGTTGCGTGACTTTTTGTGGTTTGCCAGGAAGATGCTTTAAGGAGGGAACTCCAGCTACGGTGCTCGAGTCCTGTTTGTCAGGTACCTTAACAGATGTTAAAAGTCATAAATAGCTCATCAGTGACACAAGCTTGTCACTTTCGCTGGGTTTTTTTGAATAATGCTACCATAATAATTTCATCCTCGCATAATGAACTCTGACAGACAGCTGCACAAAATAGAAATAGTAGCAACTAAAAAAAAAAAAGGTGTTTGCATAATTCTGATTTGCATAATTTACCTTTGCTGATGGATGGTATCAATTTAATGGCTGTGGTTCGGTGTTAAGTATTTGTTTCTCAAGACACGTGTAAAATCAACTTATGCTACAAAGGAAGTGCTGGAGCAGCTTATTTTAAGGCTTTTAAGAAATACATTTTTAGGTAGGGCTGTAGATTGGCATGTAAATGGAGCAGATAACAGAATCAGCACAACTTATGAGTGTTAAATTTTGCACCAGATTTCAGATGCATTTTCTGTTTCATGGTTCAGTGTGATACTTAGATTTTTAGAGCCTATCACTTGTGGAAATTCCAGCGTACCTTTGTTAGGATTTCAAACCTAGATTTCAACAATTCCTAGAAGCAACTGGTTTCAGGAGTATCAGCAAGATAAGGAAAATACATTATTACGGTACTCTTTACTTAAATAAGGACCTGTGGGTTTGATGCTTATTGATTGTGCTTTTAAGTCGTGAACAGTTTGATATTTCAAGTTACAGCTGAGGTTTGATAAAAATGAAATAGATCGTTTTCTCCCCTTTGAAGGTCTCAGTAAGGTCTTATTACAGGATGAATGTAGGATGCTTATTTAACTGCACAGTATTAAATTTAGAAGTCTCATTATTAATAACATACAAGTAAACAATAAACCTTAATGGAGACAGCATTTTTAAATATAGTGCATTTATTTTTTTCAATGAAAGGATGACTCAAGACTAAAACACATTTGCTTTTAAATGAGATCGATTTTTTTTTTCCCCTCCCCTGAAAAAAGTCATGACACCTGCAAACCCATTATTTTTCTGACTCTTTTTTTTTTTTTTTTTGGGTGGGTGCATGATGGAAAAAGTTATTTCTCTTATGTCAATAGGAAGCCTCCATGCAGGACAGGTATGCAGCCCTCTGCTCACGCAATGCAAAGCCACAAGACCCTTTGGCTAATGGCTCTACTATAGTTAGGCTTGCTTGGAAAGAAGTCTGAATGCAGCATGACACACTGAAACAATTTCTTCCATCCCCTTGGGATGTGCTAACTTGGTGTCAGGAATGGGTTGTAAAAGCAGATTGCCTGACCAGATTCTCTGGCAGCATGCTGGACAAAATTTAAGTTCAATAAAATTGAAAAGGAAATATGGTATCTGTTTTTATGTAAACTGATAGCTATGTTAATAGATTTTTTTTTCCTTGTGTTAGTTGCCAGTTTAGTGTAAAACTAAGAAACAGAGAAACATCTCATTATCTATGAGAGCAAGTATTTCAAATTTGTTTAAATTGCTCTTGGCATGCTAACTTTTAGTGCATCCTACTGGCTCTTAATCTGCCGGTTCTACTTTACAAAATTCAATTATAGTAATAAGCAATAACTTCAAGAGACATAAAACATGGAAGAGTATTTATTATCTTGTCCTTTTGGCCACTGCCTATTTATTGAAGTTTCTGGTAAACAACAGGCTTCTAATGAAACTTTGTACTCCTTAGACCTACCAAAAAGGTAGTACCTTTTTAAAATTCATATATGAAATAACCATGTTTGATGTTACATTTCATTATAGTTTATTGCATTAGTCATAATAGTTCTACTGTATAACAAACCATTACTTTTTACTTGTTTTCATGCATTTGAGAAACTCCAAATATGCAGACTCCCATTTGTGTAACATCCAAAATCAAGAACATCTGAGAGCCAAAGGGGCTTTTCAAAGAAGGTTCTCTAGGGGAAAATTTTGCATTTCCTTCCCACGGTGTTTCTTCTACTTACCCCACCCCAAACCCCCCCCCCTTTTTTTTTTTTTTGGCCAAGTTAGCAATTGATTTCTTAATCACCCCAAAATCTTCACAGTAGAACAATTTCTTTTTGGTCAAGAAAATTACTTTTGGAAACTGTCAGTAAAAATTAACTTTGTCTGCTTACTGTAACATAAACATACTCTTCTTTTCAGCTGTAGGTACATACTTCTGTCGTAACAGTCAATTATTGTTCAAGTAAGTAACACCAAAATAGCCCTTTAAGGCTGAATTTTTGAAGGGAGCCAAATGAAATGAGGCAGGTAGCGTAAACAGGGGTTCTGATGGGGTTCTTACTGGTTTTAAACCTGCTGAATGAGACTTAACTCTTACATATTCATTTATATCAGATTAATTTATTTTAAATTAAGATGTTTGAGGAAATAATTAGAAGTAAGTTTTAATGTGGTGGTGGAAAATAGCTGTACTTTTTTGTACCACTAGGATTATTAAGATTTGTAATCTGCATCCTGTAAAGGCACAGGCCTTCCATTAGAACCAGCAAGCAGCTTGGAAGGGTGACTGGCAAGGGTCTTAGGGATAACCCAATGCTCCAGACAATACATTTCAAGGAATGTGTAATATTTTAATTTCTGCTTCCCATGAGAGTACTTCTGCAATTTTTGAAGCTGGATATCTGAAAAGCAAGTGAATCTGCACGGGACGTTGAAAAGAGAAGATGTGAGCCGTACAATTTTTGTTTATGTTTTCAGTATTTCACAAAAAATACTGAAACTCGTAAGTGTGTGTATTTCTGGTATGCTAGGTGGTCTGCAGATTATTGTTTTTTTAAAATATTTAAATTTTTTGGATTTGCCTGAGTGAAGAGTCTAACTTGCACAAAGGAGGGCAGTTCTCTGAAAATGACATACGTGATTTTGTAAATCACGTCCCGGCATTGTGTTATTTTCTCCTAATGCTGTACTTGGCTGGATAGTAGTCAGGTTTCCTTGAAAGCAGGTGGTTGTTGTGCCAGTCAAATTTGCTTGTTTAAAAATAATCATTCTTCTTGCTAGGAGGTTGACTGTTGCTTTACCTGTTTGACATATGGGAAGGCAAAAGCCTTTTCATGCTCATTTTTTTGGTATGACAAATGGCGTGGCATTGGATATGGTGTAATATTCGATGAAAAGCAGAGTGAGAAGGCAGAAGGCTAGGTCGTAGAATGGGTTATCTAGGCAAACAACAGCCTAACGGTTTTCAGCAATGGAAATATTCCAAGGTTAGACATGGAAAGCTGGCTTGGGCAAGTCTTGTTGTGTCTTGTACGCCAGAGTTTTTAGAGAAATTGAGTTCTTTAAATGAGCAGATACCTGAAGGCATTCTTAATACCGTCTCTTTCTCACGTATTTCTTACAACAACTCAACACCAGGACAGCTTATGAACATGACTGATGCCATCATCTCATTTCTGAATGGCGTGGTACCTCTGAAAGTGAGATTCTGTGTGATCTTGAAGCTGAAGTCTCACAGAAAGTGGGTGTTTGGCTCCTAAATAGTGTAGATGCTAAATACAAAGTGGATAATCTACTGAATTCCTACAAATCAAAATCTAGGTCAGTCGGTCTATGAGCATTTTGTCAAATTGTCAAATATGATTAATAATTATGTTAAAATTTCTGAATATTTCTGATGAAATAAATGTATCCTGGATTACCACATGATGGTAACCTGAACCTTCAATTCAGAACCTAACCTTGTTTTGACCTAGTGTGCTTAGAAATGCAGTAAACAGAACAAAAAAAGATTTGGGTATTTTTAAAAAAGTTTATGCTTTAATGAAGGAGATCACAGTAATCGATGAATTGTATAATTCTTGCTATTCTTACTTCAAATCGTTTTGAAGTGTGAGTTACAAGAATAATGTGACTTTATGTATGGGTTTCTACTGCAGTGCTGATGTATGTCATCTGTTGGTACTGGGGAAATCTTGGAAACGTGATAGTATCTCTTCTGCGTAAGTGTCAGTAATATAGAAGGCCTGATGCATTCTCAAAATTATCATTACAGTCCCTAAACCAGAAGACACTTGCATTTGATTTCTTTATTTCTGTCAAACCATATCCATAGCATTTTTGCCCAACAGTAACAGGTTTGGAAGTCCTGCTTCAGGGTCACCAAATGAATTCCCAAATGCCTCTCAGCTATGTCTACATGATTTTTAGACAGTAAAGTTTGGTACACTCTGGGAAAAGCAGCATTTGTAATCTGGCACAGACCTCATTAAGGATTAACTGCTACATATGCTTTTATTTTACTAATGACATACAGCAAGCATCCTGTAGTTGAATGCATATGAGAGGTGCAGCACCACTTACTCTCCCTCTTCTGTAGAAATATGATGGTCCTTTAAAGGTTTTGTAGGTTCACAACTATGTATTTTTGGTTGAAAAGCTTTCTGAGAAGCTTGGCAGTTAATTGCCCTTATTTTTCACTTCTGTCTTCTACTGTCTTTACCAAGAACAAGTGAAGTATTGCACAAAGCCTCAGGGGTCTTGGTGGACTTTGACTTTAATCTCTTCAAAGAAGGATGGGCAGGTTGGGCTTAATTAGAAACATGCATGTCTAACCAAAGGGTAAACTTAGAATTGCAGGTGTTAAGAACTGGCATTAGAAACAGAGTCGTGATACCAAGAAATCTTTTTCACATAAACGGAAGCATTGAACAGAAGCTGTAGTGTATCTGAGAAGCCTAATGTACTATTCTGTTGAGCAGTTGCTTAATACTCTCAAGGTAAATAGATCTTTTTTTCAATAAAAACAAATTCCAAAGCATGCATTTCTGGTCAAATTAGGGAAGTTCGTTAGCCTCTGAGTGTTTCCACTGGGATCCTGTGCACTTAATTCTCAATGCTGACTGTCATAATGAGCACTCAAAGGATGGATAATGCTCCTCATTTCAGAAGGAAACAAACATTTCCTTATATTCTGTGTCACCTTATGTAGCATAGGTCTGTGCAGCAATTACTTTATGTAGATGAAATGCAAAGGTATGGTGTAAAGCTTAACCTTTACATCTCTTCTTTGCCTTTTCCAGGTTGAGTTTTGATTAACTATCTTAAATGTTCCCTCTCTGTAAATACCTTTTAATTAAAAGTAGCCAAGATGAACAAGCTTTGTAATTTATACTTTTCTATCTCTACGTCAAGGAGGTACAGTGCATGTACAGGTCTTGCTGTCTGGTTTTTTCCACCCGTTTGTTTTAAGAGATGTGATATTTTTGGTAGTAATACATATTTCTTCTATTTCATGTGTATTAGTATGACAAAACTTAAACTGAGCAGAGGAGACACCTGGTTTTGAGTAGTAAAACCAAAATTCTAGACTTTGATCATGTTTTATGCCTTTAATTTAGCTTAGAATGGCTAAAACTTTGTACGGTGAGATGAAGTAAAGCAATTTATTTTTATTTCCAAAATAATATATATGTATATTTTTAATTTGTTAGTGAGTGCAGCATCAGTATTGGAGGTATATGCTGTATGCCTGACACCTAACACCAGCTAAGGGCCACGAGAACTTGGCCTACTTTCAGGACCTGGGGATGTCTTGGAGTTTTGAGATTTGCTGTCTCTGTCTGACCTCTTGAACACGCTGGTGCCATTTGATTGGAAACGCTCTGGGCAGTGTCACTTCAGAGAACCTGATTTTCCTCTTTGTGTATGAACTACCTAAATATATTTACTCAAACCCGAACTGGCTGGCGAGGGGGAGCAGGGGTTTCTGCTACAACATCACTCTGCCCACTGGAGTCCTCAGACTGACATTGCTGATGGATCGCTCTGTCTGAGACTCTCTCAGCATGGTGTCCCCTCTAAAAATATCAGGCAAGGAGCTACTTGGCTTTTGATCAGTGGTGATGACAATATTTTAGGTCTCCAAATGACAGATTGCTGGTGATCTATTGACAGAAGAGACTGGGAGCAATGATGTTTGTCAAGGAGCCAGAGACTCTGCAGTATAAATTGCTTCTGTGGTGTGTTGTTTGTTTTTTTTTTCCCTCCCCCCCGTGTATCTAGTGTCCAAAGCAGGGGAGAATATCTCGGATACTCTTAATAGCAAATCAAAAAAGGCTGGGGGAAGAGGATGGGACAGTCTGGAAGGCACAAACACTGTAACGTCAATGAATAGGAAAGATGCTAGTTCAGTCTTTTAACATAGGTGGTGGAGCCAATCTGGTGATTTCTAGTAAATACTTTTAGAAATACATTTTCAGGAGTGTTTTACTTACAAAAGTATGCCAGTTCTGACAGGACATCTTGCACAGTCACAGTAAGCAAAACACAGCTTGCACATGTTTCAGAAACGTGTGCATACATGCATGTATTCTACTCGTATGCTGTAAGCAGGTATGGAATTAGCTGTACCTGTGTCAAATGTTAAAATTCCTCTCTTGCGTGAGTGTTACATAACCTCTGTATCAAACTCAAAAGCAATGTAATTTTGTATTTTTCCCCGGGCAAAACCTAATTGTAGTCTTGCTGAATTTGGTAACAGAATCCAGCTGAATTAACGGGAGACCTCTGCTTTACAAGATGTACCTTAGTAAAGATATTTTTTTCTTTTTATTCAACCTTCTTTCACTTGACTCCTCAATAATTCCACAATCTAATTTTTGTCATGACACGGTGGGCTGTGGTTTTTTGTTTGTTTGTTTTTAAAGAAAATTACAGGTATTACAGTTTTATTATAAAACTGGCAGGATGAGTAATTTCAGTAGTAGTTTATAATTTTTATACTTCAGAACTCATAAATTTTGCCATACTAGGTAAAATGATTATTGCCCAGATTTGATCAATATATGAGTTCCAGGTGGGAGAAAAAATGGTGGAGGAGTGGGAAAGAGGAGGCAAAAATCAGCATGCTAGTTTGTTTAGCTAACTTGCCTTACAGACACATCCTTCTGGACCTGTAGAAGAGCACAGTTCTGGAAGCGTAAGGTTTGTTTACCTGATACTGTAGCATGGCTGTCAATAAATGGTATTGCTCTCTAGAAGGTCGTATAGACCTCTAAAACAAGTAACTAAGTTTATGGAAATATGTGTTCTTGGGAATTAAGCAATTATTTCTCCCCCTTCTGCTGTTTTTAAATACAGTTATTCATAACATTCTTAGCATGCCTCCAGTAAAATACAAGGACTGTAATAAAAAAGCAAGGACTCCTGATTTTTGAAGGGCTTAATATTCTCATAATAACATTTAAGTATCCATGCTCTTCAAATACATTTCTAATACATCTTTATTTAAACGTGGTCTTTTGGTTCTACTTTGGGTTTAGTAACTACAGAGTATTGGCAGGTGGCCAAAATTAAGTTTTTTTGGTCACGTTTTTCTTCAGGAGTGTCTGATTTGTAGTGCTATGCAATATAGTCACATTTTTTGCTTAACAAAAGATAACATGTGGTTGGTATGAAAAAGCTGAGTTGGCCTGGAGGAATGGGACAAGTGGAAAAGTGAAGCAGTCCCTAAAACGGAAATCAGAGGGAGAATGGAAAGGAAAAGAGTGATTCCTTTTGAGGTTACAAAGTTAAAAGCACTTGCATAACTGTTCTACCTGTTGATCCATATTCTGAAATGCAGTAGTCCTACACAATGGATTATAAGGATCTAGGTGAATCCAGACTCTTGAATTGTTTGTCTCTAGAGAAGGAGGTGCCAGGTTTCCTCCCTGTGCACATTCACGGTGATACTAGTTTGTGCTGATTTTGGTTCCACTCTTTCATGCTTGCAAAACCATGTGCTGGTAAATGAGTTGTACATGTTAGGAAGCTGTCACCCTACAAGGAAGGTGTATTGGTGTTTACATTGAAAATAGGGTTAATGAGTTTGATGTTTTAATGTTGTGATTTAGTCTTTACGTCTGCAATAAGCTTTTTGGAATTTAGGTTCAAGTTTATTTCTGTTCAGCTGAGGGTAGAAGTGCAAGCTTTGGATATTGAGAACACATTTAGAAATACCCAGTCTTCTGTATGTTTGTTGAATGCAACTATATTAATATGTGCGGTATTTTTATTAAAATAAAAGTTGTAAAATAAAAATGAGATCATTTGAATTCTGTAAATTTCTCTTCTTATTGCTAGGAAGCATGGTAGCCACCTGAATCTCAGGTTAGATGAAGGTCTTTTTTTAAAGCAAAAATGCTTGCTTTCTTACAGTGAAACAACAAGACTACACTACCTAATAACAGTTACGGTACAACTTAATTAAGTAGATGGTGTAAGAGAGACAGGCACACTTCAGGGTCTGTATCAAGGGGAGGAAACATACATAAAGGTACAAATATCTTCATGGAAGTGGGGTATGGGCTTTCAGTGGCTGCTCCCATTCCAAAGGAAAATGAGCCTTAGCAGTAAGTGGTAGCTACAGCACCCCAGATTGCCTGTGTAATTCATCAAGAACCTTGCCTGTTGGAATGGTGTGAGGTGAGACGTGTCTTTGGTTTTGGATCAGTTAAAGAAGGCAACATCACTGCAATAAATGCTTTACTACTTCAATGGAGTTTGAGGATAGTTAAAATAATTTTAGTTTTGTATTCCATTCCCTTCAATGTGCAACTTAGAGTGGTTTATGTGAAAGAGTTAGAGACTTGTGATTTATTTCACAATACCAGGTTTTAGATACAAAGTGGTGTATTTCTGAAGCACAGCTATACATCTGCATTTCACAGGAACAGTTGGAGAAAGGAAGGCCAGCTCAAAGCTTTTTCTTCTTTGCACATGAATCATTTTAGAGCTTCTCCAAAGAGGTGACTTGCTCTGCTGAACGAATTTATAGAACATTGTGTAACGTTTCTGATGTTTTAATCTTCTTTTTCATATATGTGTAGAAAAGAAGAATGAAAAGGGGATTGCAATTTAAGGTCTGAGAATTTCTACATACAAAACTTTTTAGGTTTGAATATATATGCAGAATTTTTAATAATATATAAATATGACATTCAGATAGTACCCAAAATATAACAGGCACCAAAGCACTGCTGCCTCTCTCTTAATTATTTATTTCTGTCAGGCAGGCTTCCTTTTTTGTAAATACTTTTTGTTCGGTTGTCTTGAAACAGTTATCAATGGCTTAAATAGAGTATCATTGAAGTTTTTGTTGACTTGTGAGTTCTGTTGTTGAATTTACTTGTTTTTTATAATTATTTTAAAGATCTGGGATCTCTTGCTCTCTGACAGAATGTGTGTGCTATCACTTGGTAACAAGTGTGCATGTGTTATATATTGCATCCCTCTGCAGTTCATGATACTACTTCATAGCTGAAATAATTTTATGGTGCAAAAAGGTGTTGTCAAGGGGCTGAAGCTGCTAACTCTAGATGCAGGCTAGCTTGTGGTGAAAGCCCTGGGAGCTCCTTCAGTCGTCCTGTTTGCAGCTCTCGTTTCAAACTTTCTTGTTGTTCTACTTATACGAGACCAAACTTCTCAGTGTTTGAGTGGAAGTGTATTCACTTCTTATTGATACTGAATTTCAGTAGGCTGATTTTGTTATGAAACTGGACCTCAGACCTAACTTACAACAGGAGTTTGAAGGTAGTTGTAAATATCACAGTGCTTCCCACCTTGAAATACAGAGTGAGCTCAGCACTTCTGAGTTAATCTGTGACCTCTTACAAGCAATAACCAACATGAGAACCACAGTCAGGACTATGCTTCAGCATTCTCTGTCTATACAGAATGGCATATAACCAACTCCCTCCCAGGGCATGTTTAGGAAATCATGTGCTGTGGATTTATTAACTGTACCCTATATGAAAGCCATATGCAAGAATACAGATGGACTAACAGACTAATGTTAATTTGTCAATCATCCACACATCAAACATAGTAGTGGCTCCTTAATCTGTACTTCATCGGTGTTTTGGCAGTGGAATTTAGATCATAACCCATTTGAACTGATGCTGTCTGAAACACACCCACAGATAGTCCTTGTGCTGAAAAGTTCAAAAACCTAGCTAACACAATTGCTGAAGGGAACTCAAGTCTAGAGAGGTGGAAAACAGGCCAAGTACAAGCATGAAAATAGGATTCTGGTTGCTTATGTACCATCCCCTAGAACATGTAGCCGTTTCCATTTCGCTTAAGCAAATACTTGTCCCTTGTTAACCTGCTTTCAGTGCATGGATGGCATAAAAGTAACTTTTGCCTGACTTTATATGATGTTTTCCCAAGCAGGTAACAAGATCTTTTATGTGATGCAAGAGGCTTGTTTCCAAAATGGAAAGTGTCATTGCTGAGCTTGTGTCCCTTCATTAAAAAAATGAAAATAAGTAAGAAGAGAGTTATTTGAAGGGGGAAAAAAAAAGAAAGCGGAGGAAGGTAAACTGTATTAGGTCCCTTCTCCATGGGAAGTTTAAAGAACAAAAGCAGAACTTGGCAAGAATAATGAAGCTGTACGAACTACTGGTGATTATCCTGCTGCTGGTCCCTTACCATACAGCATTACTACTGTATTGACACAGGGTGTATGAGGAATGGTATTAAGCACATTTGTGAGCAAGAGTGTGTTGCTATTGTTTCATCAGGTACGAAGAGAAAGAACTGGGCAGGCAGCTTCAGTCTGAGCCTTGTTGTGGTACCAATGATAATTTCTTTCCAATCCTTTCCTCTTTTGTTTCAAGCAAAAAGAAGCAAACAGTCTCAGAGCAGGAAGATGAGGGACAAATGTTTGCATTTCCTGTATCCATAGGCTGTCTTCTTCAAATAGGGGTCAAGTTGATGTTGCAGTAATTAAAGATTCTTTCAGCAAAATAATAAGTGAAGGTAAGCCCTATAATATTTGGACAATCTCTCAGAAATTTTCTCTCACTTTCACAAAACTTTAAATACTATTCTAATTTTTTTTTTCTTAAAACATCTCAGAGCTTTTAAGATGATTTCTCAAAAGTGGTCTTTTTTGGACATAATTTTTCTTGACATTCATTTTGTAAGAAGAAACGAAACACAAAAGAAGGGGAAGGAGCCAAGGTGGCTGAGCACCCTAGGCTTTGACTCAGTGGGTCAGAAGGTAACCATAGACTTTGTATATTAGGTGGAAGTTGCCTTTATGACTTTGTGTGTTTAAAATGAAGTATCTCAAGAAATGTAGGTTAGGGTTAGGTATTAAGAGTGTATAATGATGTTTTTTGGCCATATTATGGAATGTATTTATTGTTCTGGAGTAATTTATAAGTAGAATCATAGAATCATAG
>NW_010247011.1:0-230 GCF_000690775.1 Eurypyga helias | reverse complement strand
AGACCGCCTATTACTCCCTCCACCTCCCCACAGATATGCTGCCCATGATTCTCCAGACAGTCTTGGATAAAGGATCTCAGACAACAAAGTTGGTGTAGGGTCCTTTATTTTCTTTCATCAGAGAGAGAGAGCAGTTACTTATTTACACAAACGCTCAGTGTTACATGTAACAAGAAGAAATAGAATGAAGAATGATTTAATTTCTTTTTTTACCACATTAGAAAAAGCTT
>NW_010247010.1:0-14603 GCF_000690775.1 Eurypyga helias | reverse complement strand
TCCTTCTGTGGATCACCAAAAAAAAGTTCTTCATGCATTTAATTTCATTATTGAAATGCAAATAGGGTAAGCTGAGGGAAGTTGGAAACATCTGTACTTTCACCCGACTGTACAGCAAACCTCCCACACTGTGTAACTTGTTCTACTACTTGTTTCTTCAGGCCTTCAGCAGTGTCTTCTATGCATCTTCCATCCGTATTTAGTGACAAAGGTGTGCATTTTAGTTTGTTGCCATATTGTTATGTGTGTGTTATTTCTGCCAATTCTACCATGGCAGGAAGAACAGTTCTTTCCTCAATGATATGTGGTCTTTTGCTATTACCTAGGAAACTTCAAAGGAGTCTTCTAGATATTTATCACTAAGTTTTGTAAAGTACTGGATTGAGCGTCACAACTTGAAACATTGCTGAAAAAAACTGTGGAGGTTTGTCTTCATGAATGCTTAATTTCTAAACAAGTTGCTAATCATAACGGCTTTCTATTACCATTAGCTAATTGTAAGACAATTACACACTTAAAGCAAAGCTCATCATTAACATCAGTAGATCTTAATCCATATTTCAGTCTTGATAATTTTTAATGTTTTTGATCAACTTACTGTCAGATCTGTTCAGATCGCCATTGTTTTCGATCTCATGCAGCTGACAAAGGGTTCGTTGTAGGAACAGGAGAAGTGTCAGCTCTGCCATTTTCTTGTTGCTTGCTTGTGCTCTGTATTCTCTTTGCTCATGGTTTCTTTGCAGGAATCTTTTTAAAGCCACTTGCCCATAATGTGAGGACAAATGTAGTGAAAACTAGACAGTACAATCTGTAAATCCACTTAAGCAGGCACATGTGACCTGCAATACATTGCAGTTCATGGAAAACAAGCCAGGGTGCCACTGTCAACCCCTCTGTGCTGTGCAACATCCCCTCCTCCCCCAGGATACTTCATGTACCATACCTGATGCCAGCAACTGACATACAAACCGAGTGAGGGTACCAGCATGGATTTGTATATTAAATACTATAAAACAATTGCTCTTTTTTGGGGAGGGATAGAAAAAAAATGCAACTGCTAACACTCTTTTCCCCACACACCAGTGGATCATCTTCTTTACCTCCTGGTGTATACACACCCCACTTTGAAGACCACTGGTCTAGATGATCATTAACAAAATGATTATATGAATATAAAATGAAAATTCTTCACATTGTTTTCTTACAGCTACTGTTAAAAAAGAAAATGTTTCTATCGCTATCCTGCAGGCCATGGTTCAAGGAAAAAGAGTTTTCCAATAGTACCAGTTTACCGTATAGATCAAGAATTGAAACTTTCAGAAATACTGAACATGTTTAGAAGCCATTATTTGAAAATATCATCAAAACAAATTAAACTGAACAGTGCTGTAATTTTATATATATAGCTACCAAAATGTGAATACTCTCTGGACATCTCTAGGAAATGCAGTGTCGTCCTCTGTCTTCCACTGTGAACATTGTTCAGCTCACCTAATGTAATAATTCAAGGAGTATTAGGCCTCTGACTGAAGTTTCAGCAGTGTGCTGGTTTTACATCAGAACAGAGTTAATTTTCTTCATACTGGCTGGTATGAAACTGGTTTTGGATTTGCCCTGAGAATAGTGCTGCTAAGGTGTCTTTTTATTTGGTGATGGGGAGTGCTTGCACCAAATTCAAGGTCTTTCTCAGCTTCTGATACTGCAGCTGCATTCCTAACTCTCTCTTGCTACAGGCAGTGTGGGGACACACATTTCAGACAGCTGATCCAAACTGACCAAAGGGATATTTCATTCCATAGCATGTCATGCTCACTACATAACCAGGGAAAGGTCTTTTTAAGTGCAAAACAGAACATAATTTAAAACTAACTTTTTAGTAACTATTGCCAAACCTGACACAACTCCCAGTACTATTGTTTATTAAGCATAAAGTCTTCAATATAACACTTTAATAAAACAGTAATAAAATCTCTACCTGTAATCTGCTTGAACAGACATACAAGATTATGACCTATAGTTTCAAAATCAAATCCCATGTCCTTTTGAGATTCCTGATTTAGCAGCTTTAAAGAAGCCTATCTGAAATTCTCAGTAGTGATAGAAGAGCACTGAACTGAATCTTAGTAACTTGATGTAAAAATCTTCCATGAAGCATCAGAGCAGATGGTTTTGGGGATCATGCTTTCCACTTTTTGACAATAAAAGAAGGTGAATGTCTGTCAGTTTTGGCCTCTAAGCTTAAGTAAACTTACACATCTGAAAACAGAGGTAGGTTTCAACAGAGTCACAGCACTCTTGGATTTTACTGTACGCACGTACCAGGACTTGTATCTGAAGAGACCAAGTACTACTTATATGAAGGGAAAAGGCTACTTCAAAAATATGGAACCTTATACTTGTAGTTTTTTGGATGATAGTGTAACTTGACAAACATGACATTTACGTTGACTAGAACACAGTTTAATCACGCTGGACCAGATCCATGGTTGTAGGACACTAATGTAAGTTCCCTTAAAGTCTTCTGAGAGAAGACATCCAGGCAAGTTAACAATGAAGAGGCATCAGAAAAGAAAAAAAAAAAATCCCCAAACAAGCCACCAAAAAAAGCAACAACAAAATAAACATCACCACCACCAAAAGCCGCACCTAATGATCTATCTACAAGACAAAGGACTTCCTTTTTTACTCAGGCTATTTTATGACTGCAGATTTTCTGCTGTTTGGAATACTGAAATTTTTAATACCACAGGTTGGCAGCATACAGAGAACATCATAGCATAACTAGTGCCATTTTTCCTTTCAAAAGGACTTGCAACTGGCATAGATAATGCCATGACAGAGGAAACTTCCATAATGATAGCGCAAAGACTGTACCAGATGAGTTTTAGGATACAGTTCTAGTATGGAGAAAACAGATGTATGTAGTGCTGCTGAACTGGTGTTTTGAAGAACCACAGTTCTTCAAAGAAACCGCTATTCTTCAAAAATCCTTCAGGTGCTGAAAATATCAAATCACAGCTTACTGTAGAGAGTTAATACTGTAGAGAATAGACAGAAAGACTATTGCTTCCACTTGAACTCCTTGAATAAGTCTGGAAGTATCTGGACACAAAGATATCAGGTTAATACAATCTTCTTGGATTTTCAAAAAGCACTTAGTCCCTTACCAAAAGCTCTTAAACTAAGTAAGAATGCCATGGAATATGGGTCCTCAAATGACTAAGCCAATGACAAAAAAAGAAAATGGGTAAAAGGATATTTGGTCTGTTTCATCAGTAATGGCATTTAACTAATGGAACCCCAAAATTGTCTGTGCTTGGCCTTTGCTATGCAACATATTCATAAATTACCTGGAAAAGGGAGTAAACACTGAGGTGAATCTCTAAGTATCCTCCAGTGATGATACTACCTTGTTCCAGAAAGAGGAAAGGCATGGGGATAAGGAACTGAAACAAACAAACAAAAAACCCAAACAAAAAGCCCCAATAAAAACAAACAAACAAAAAAAATGAGCACAACTTTCTAGTCCTGACTGGTCAATAAAATGGCAGATGAACTCCAGAGTAAATGAATACTCACAAAAATAAACATCTGCAACAACAACAACAAAAGGGAAAAGTCGTTACCTAAAAGAGAAAGCAAAGTAGCAAAGCTGTGAAGAAAGTCCGAATAAATGTCTGTCACAAACCAGAAGTATTTTGACTACCGAATTAGCAAACGGAGAGCAAATGATAAAAGCATCTGAAGACAGAAATATTTGTCATTAAGAAACAAACACTTCTCCAAAGACAATATTAGAGTTCTGGGAGGAAAAAAGGAAAGGGAAAAGGGAAAAGAAAGAAAAAAAGAATCCTTACAGCTAGGTTACAAAAAAAGCAGCAAGCGGTGGTGTTAGCTGCCACATATTCACAGATGGGTGCCTGACATCTAGTGGCCACACAGTGCAAGAGCCTCAAAAACTACAGCGCTGGAGAGAGCACCTTTAGTTTTGCTTTCGATATTAAAAGCAAAGACCCTGAAGTCATGATCAGTGATGGGTGGAGGGAGGCAGAATAAAATCAGGGATATACCCTACTTGCATGATATAAATATGGTTATTTTTCTAAATCTTAAGGAGAGGGGTTATTAGGAGGGCCTGTCGGTTCAAGTTTTAAAGCGTCTGGTTCTGCAGTGATACATGAAAGAAAAAGAATAGTTGACTTAAATGCTGTTCTACCATTAAAACAGACATGCTTTTGTTAACACTGTTAAATATGACTTCAATTATTGAGGAAAATAGACTGAATTTGGAGCCTTATCTGAACCCCAGAATCACTGGCCACCTGAATAATGCTCCCTCAGCTGTGAATGGAAGTGGATTTGAGTTACAGTGCATGCATACAGTATGGCTTGTGCAGACATAAGGACTCACGGAATCTTAAAGACCAACGCACAGGAAACAAAGTATATCTTCATTTGAAAACCCTTCTGGAACACAACTTCCTCCTATCCCTTGTTTTAGCTCTGTGCACCTTTTGAGAGCCATTCAGCTCAGCACAGCAAAAGCCACACTGATAAATTTATTTTGAGATTCTTAAATAAAAGGGGTATACAGAATTTCTCACAACTATAGCATGAGCTTTCAACGATCAGAGATACTTTCATTTACCTACTTTTAGGTTTGTGAAGTGATACAATCTTTCATTGTAAAAGTAAATATTATCATATAGTTAATGTTGAAGTATAAATATACTGGATAACACATTCACTGAGATACCTAATGAAATGCAAATTTCCGATGAATCTAAAAAAATAATCACTACTAGACAGGATATTAAATCAGAAAAACAATATTTCTGGAATAAAATATGGATAAAGTGACATAAGCTGTTTTTAAAAATTATTTTATCTACTTACAATAATTTAGATAATACTTCTACATGAAAGTTGATTTAAGAGACATTTTTTTATTTAACTTGCATATTGGTACACTTAAAACCAATAGTTTACACCTTTAAATGGTCCCACAAAACTCTATTAGTTGTTCAAGGGGATTTTCTTTTCCCAAAGTCTGAATCTGTATTTGGTCTGACAGTTTAAACAATGTTTATATATGACAAGAGCTCAGTAGTGTTGCAAATCACATTAACCAACTACTTCTTTTTAAGCAACTTGCCATCACGACAAGGTTTTAATATTAACTAAATAAAATGAGCATATGTATTTAAGTTGGCATTTAAGTTGCAAGTCTGCTTTTCCTAGATAAGAATTAAATATATTCTTGTGCAATACGGCAACGTAAAGGACTGAAGTCTTCCATTCCTTTTTTTAATAAAAGTAACAAAAATGTTGTTTTCAGCAAGATAAGAAAAGAGCATTCTTTACACTTCAAAAGGAAAAAATCTAATTCTTAGCATCAGGGTCAGGTCATGTAACAGAATTCCTTTTATGACAAGGACGGTAGTATTACTAAAACCTTTCAGAAGACTCCTAGTCAGGTGTAAGGTAGGTGCAGGGGGAAGACAGAAGTACCTAAATAAGAGGCTCAGAGAAACTAGAATTATCCAATACAATAAATAAAAAATGTGACTAGATAGATACAGAATGAGGGGGACTATACTGCTCTGCTACAAATAAGAATTATCTCCCATACTAATGTATGGTATATGCATTTCCAGGTACCATCACATACAAAGTCAGTTATACTCAGTGCTGCATGAACTAAGCCATGACGTAAGGGTAAGGATCAGACAAGCTCTTCTGAATTAGCCATACGGAAAGGAGATATTGGTAAGGGAAGTGGGAAAACATCTATACCACCACTGTCAGATCTGTATAGAAGAAGCCATTATGATACAACATGGTTTACAGTCTCTCTCTCTGATTACTACTGCAGTTGGCAGACTCGCAAAAATAAATCCAAAATTAAACAATTCATGATCAAATTTCCATCACTTATATTTGACAGCAAAAACTGAGAATACTTCCTATCCATTAGATCCCTATTACCTACAGACAGATCACTGCAATTCCTGAACATGAAGCCTAACACAATACCACAATGTAATGACCACTCATCAAACCCCGAAACTTGCAGTTGAGTCCCACTGGTGAAGTTTTACAGCTGCTTGACAAAGCTAGCATCAGATGTACCTGAAGAGCTAGGCATCCGTCTCAAAGCACTACCAGAATGAAAACAAATATTCTCAGTTTTGTTCATTAAAATACAGCTTTCCTATTTGTATTATTTGCTGGAAGACGCACCTTTTGCTCAGTTTTGAGGGAGGACAGAAGGAGAGGGGTCAGAGTTCTGGAACACTTACATAAAGCTTCATCGCCCACCCCACCCCTCTCGGTCAGGGACAGCCTCTCCAACAGAGAGATCAGATGTGTCTAATGATCAGAACAGATGGATGTGAAAATTGAAATTAAGTCCTGAAGCATATTATGTTGGAGTTCTCACTAGCAGATGGTTCCGAGGAGTTATGGAGGAATGTTCCACAGACCTCACGTATAGTACTCGTTTGGAGTTGATTTTGCTGCCAATCAGTGGTGTAGGTAATCACCTTCTCAGACAGGTATTAGGAAAAAGTCTATGAAAGAAGTCAACAGGACTATTAATCTCAGGCACAACTCTTGCTTCTCCTGCAGAGTGGCATAGCAAGCTTCCTCACAATCTTAACTGTGCGATATGCTTCAGCCAAAGGCAAGAACACAGTAATTCCTTGAAGAAATATTTTTTTCTTTACAAGAACGGACATGTCCTTATTGAGAAAAAGAACTGAAGTGTCTGAAAATAACAGAAATGGGTGTATTAAGAAATACATGAATGAGTTGGGTGAAATAAACAGAAGTTGTATCAGGCACCTGGCAAACACTTCTGGTCCGGCATAAAAGCCAAGGTTTCAGCTTGCCTCCACACACATAAAAAAAATTCTTCCAGCCAATCTAAGACAAACTGGAAATCATTTAGATTGTCAGCTTTGCTTGAGGGCATATCTGTTCACACACTTCACCTTAACTTTTTAATAATCTGATGGAGGTTTTGAAGATCAGTGACAACATGCAATCTTTCCTTAAGAAACTACTCAAACACTTCCCAGAGACCTAAAAGGGCAGATTGCCTTTTGTGGTGGGGTGACCCCAGCTGGAGGCCAGGTGCCCACCAAAGCTGCTCTATCACTCCCCTCCTCATCTGGGCAGGAGAGAGAAAAATGAGACAAAAGTCTCGTGAGTCGACATAAGGACAGGGCAAGATCAATCAGCAATTGCCATCATGGGCAAGAGACTAGACTTGGGGAAAATTAATTTAGTTTATTACCAATCAAGTTAGATTAGGGTAATGAAAAATAAAAGCTAAATCTAAAAACACCTTCCCCTGAACCCCTCCCTTATTCCTGAGCTCAGCTTTACTCTGAATTTTCTCTGTCTCCTCTCTCTTCTTAAATATGCTACCCCAGCAGTACTAATACTGTTGTTGATGAGCTCGGCTTTGGCCAGCAAAGGGTCCATCTTGGAGCCAGCTGGCATTGGCTCTGTCAGACACAGGGGAGGCTTCTAGCAGCTTCTCTCAGAAGCCACCCCTACAGCCTCCCTGCTACCAAAACCTTGCCACACAAACCCAATACACCTTTCCAGATTTTTCTTCTTAGACTGGCAGTCTAAAAGCTAAATAAAAACAATAAAAAGGGACGTGCATACTTCAGCTGGTAAAGTTACACATAAATATGTATAAGAATATTGAGAGTTATTGTGTAAATATATTAGCATTCTGCTATTTCTATCAGTATAAAATAAGCACTGGCTATGGGTAATGTAGCAAGTAGCATGAAATGGTTCACTGATTTAGTGAAAATTAAGGACATCTGAAAAATTATTCAGATTAATCTTAGCTCAAAAGTGCCATCTTTTTTGTTTATCTGTTTTGGATTTCTGTAAGTGGGATATAAGTAGTAACATCTTCCAGAAAAAAACATACATGACACTGAGGAACAAGTGCTGATATACTGAATAACTGAAGGAAGAGAGGCTTACAGTTGATGACAGCACATAGAGCATGCTCTCTTAAAATATCCATAAGCTATTTTATTCAGAATTCCAAAGTAAATAAGACATTATTTTCAGATTCGATTTGTTCTGGCACAAATATGGGTAAACCAAAGTTCAGAGCTACCCAACATGAAGTTATTAAAAGAAAATTATACCCACAGTCTAATCTCTGGCAAGTACTCAAAGGCATTCAAAGCAACAGTTGGGAGATAGTTCTATTTTTTGGTAAATATCTGACATTTTCAATAGTGTACACTGGCAAGAAATGCATACTGATGTTCTGAGTGCCTATAAAAAACCCAAAACCACAAAAACATTACATGCTCTTCCTTTTTGATATCAATTGTGAGGTCCAATGAGGTTGCCAGCAACTGCTAGTACAAAAATATTTTTGGGAGAAAAATGGAAGGTTTATATGCAAGAACTTTGATCCGCCGAGTCAGACAAAAGGTCCACCTGGCACTGTACTTCACAGTTGCAAAAGCAAATGCTGTTTAGGGAGAACACACATGTCCAGCCACTTTCTCCAAGCACACTCAGACAGCACCTACAAACATTGAGTTAGGGATGCTAGAAGGCACTTACTCATCTACTCGTCTTTCTAACTAAGTTGGCATCTTGTTTGTAACAACAACTGCCTTTTGAAGTTACTTACACTACCTGACTCTACAGTCTCCAGTAAATTCCAAAAGTTCAATGCCCACTGCATAAAGCAGCACTTTGCTCCATCGGTTTAAAATTCACCTCCTACTACCTTAATTGAGTGCCATCTAGTTTTAGTACTGTGCGATTAGGCATGTTGCTATCACCCACTGCCTTCATCATCACAGAAAATTCAACCATATTTCTGCACCTCCAGCTTTGGTTACATTACTTGTTTCTCATACAACTACTGCTGTAGACACATACGGTCTATCTGAAAGTATACATAACTTGCATTTTTAAATTTACTTTAAATTTCACTTTTGAATAGAATCTTTTAATATACTTCTAATATGATTTAACTTTCCAACTTTTGACTTGACAGTCATAAAATATCCCAATTCTCTAAATAATTAGCACGTTGTTCTTACATCTGTTAATAGCTGTATTATATGCAATATAAATTTCAAATTACTTTTAAGCATGAATATATATAGTAACTCATTTGTGAAACTATTCTATCAGTCATTTGTGTATAATGTAGTAATATTCCCAATCTTAAAGGAGTTTGGACTAACATTAATAGTTTTGCTGCAACCCAAGCTTTGGAACAATGGCTAACCAGGAATTCAACATGATAGCTGTCAACAAAGCCATGTAAATCATGTATCATGTGCTATCTGTGAAAGTGTGTCAGCCCACCCTAAAAAGTAACTGAAAGAAGAGACACCTTCACAGGTAGTCGGTTTGGGAGATGTATCCCATGGCTGTTACCATCAACTGCTGTAAGGAACGCATTAGGAGGAAGAGATAAAGTATTTATTTACTTTGAAAGCTTTCTAAAGATGAACAATTATAATATCCATATTGATAATATCCTCAGCTAAATTTTTGATAAACCTCTGTATCAATAGGGAGCAAGTCCAATCTGATACATTTAACAAATCTACTTCCCATTTCATTCATTATTCCTGTAGTGGCAGGACACACTAGCTGTTCATTTTTGGAATGTATGGATTTGCTTATTATAATTTAAAAACACAGAAAATACAGACATAAATCTTAGAAGATCCTCCAATGATCAAATTTCCAAATGTGATTGTCTTTATAGACATTCAGAAATCATTACTGTGGATTTGAAAGCTCTGTCAATACTAAAATCCAGTAGTACTATGACACAAATATCACAGTTGCACGGTTTTGCTCTATTAGAGATCATCTTAAGATCACCTGACCCCAAAATAAATAATGGTTGTAAAACTTTAACGGAAAGTCCTTCCACTGGAATAGCACGCAAGATGCACGTTTTGTACTTTCTACATTCTTAACACTGTTATAGAAGCAAAATTCACAAAAGGAATTAGAAAGTTTCCCTGCTCTACAGCAAAGGTCTATGCATTCTGTCAATGCTGCAGTTGGCAAGCAAGAGCTAACCTTTACCCCAAGAAGTGCCGCAGCTGTTTAAAATCAATGCAAACAGGCTCACGTGTAAGTGCACGTGGCCGTCCGTGGGCACTATAAAAAGCAGTGCTGCAGGCACTGCATAAGAGAGGGTAGTGCTTGGTGTGAGGTTCTCCAGAGGAAATGGGCAGAACAGTTGTCTGTTGGAGAGCATCAGACAAAGGTTTGGAAGAGTTTGACGTATCCATTTGTGGGCAAGATAATGGTGTGGTTTCTAAGAGAGTAAAATTAATAGAAAGCCCTGTGGAACAGAAAGCTTTGAAAAATGCAGGAGTGCAGTGGGGAGGTCAGGTCAGATTTTGGTCTGTTGAAAGGATGACTGGCTTGCATGTTTCTCTTTTTTCTGTGTACCTAAAAACAACTGTCAGAAAAGTCATTTTTGCTCAAAGGCAACTGGCACTATAAACTGGAAATCCTTAACAAAGACTTCTTACAAAACATCAGTCAGTAAAGTTAAACAAGTATCAATGGAGACAACATGAATTACAATCTACTAAAAAAAATATCACTGGTGCTGAAAATTAGATATAAACCATTTTACCCCAATAAGCAATCACAGATTCAATGATGACTGGGATAAAAATTAGTTGTAAAAAGCACTTAATGTTATTTTTCATACTAAAGCACACTTGAGAAAATTAGCACATCTAAAATATTTCTGCACATAATACAAAGTAAATATGTGCATGTCTCAAGGGGAAAAAAAAATATTAAAAAGATTATAACTCCTGTAATCTTATCTTGGCCATTCACACACTTTTCCCAGAACTACTTTCTGGAGGAAGCTCTGGATAAATATACCAACTTCCACTTTTATGCAGCCCAAACTCTTCAGGAAAATACTTACCAGAAAACGCTTATTATATTGTATGAGTAGCCACATTGCAATACCATGGCTAATTTGTATAAACTTATATAGCAGCACCAATGGAAAATAGTCCCTATTTTAAACATTTGCCATTCTTACTCTGAACCAACACTTAAACTAGATAAAATTTTCATTTATTTCAGCCACAGGAAAGTCAAATATTTGCTGATACTATAAAAAAAGGTCAAACTATTTATTCTTAATTGAAAAAAAACCCAAAATTATTAAAAAAATTGTACAACAGATTTTTTTTTTTCTCCAGGGAAGATTTACTTCTCAG
Source organism: Eurypyga helias (assembly GCF_000690775.1). Lineage (NCBI taxonomy): Eukaryota > Metazoa > Chordata > Aves > Eurypygiformes > Eurypygidae > Eurypyga > Eurypyga helias. The sequence goes on along the minus strand of NW_010247010.1, from coordinate 3,324 downwards.
TAAAGTTACTTTTTAATTCTTTTGATGATCTAAAAGTAACATCTTGTAACAAAAGTATTTTATCTTAACACTCAACAAGGATACCAACAGTCAATCAGTGGATCTGTAACATTACTTCAGCTCATTTTCTATCAACTAATTTAGAAGGTAAAAAAAAACCCAACCAACCAACCAAAGAAATGTTGTGGAGAAAAAGTAGGATCATGTAAAATGCACCTGTTAATACAGTCTCTTGAGATCTCCATTTCACCATAATTCTTATATCCAACAGAATATCGGATATTTAAGATGCATAATTAATTAAATGCATATTAATCTTAACGTAACCTTCTATTTTCTCTCATTTTGTACAGAACCAGCTCTGTTTTCTTTTATCACAGAAGCATGACTATACCTTATCACATTTTTTGCTTTTAATTTTGTGCAATATCTTGATTTAACAAAGGGAGGAAGGCAGTCCTCTTAAAAATGAATTGCTTTGATGTTTGAAAATGAGATGAAGTATGACAGCAAAGACCCTTGCCCACATGAACAGGTCACTGCAGCCGACTTACCAGCTGACTTACAGTTTTGAAACTGTCATATTAGATCTTGAGCAGTTCAGCAGCATTTAATGGTATAAAACAAAGGTGAAAAATTATGCCAAAGGACCTTCCTGGCTCATGAAAGAGATCTATTCCTTAGCAGCTGGATGATGCATATGTTATCAGCAGAAGGCCCTGAGAAAATAATCCTGTTTCCCTGAGCTGTCACAATTTTCTTGAATCAGCTACGATATTTAAAACATTTAAACCATTAAGAAAGAGTTCCACTGGTTAGGGAAGATTGGAGAATACGAAGCATTTACAGTGTGTATCACTGAAATGGAGACTTATTAAGCCAGTCTCTAATTAACAAAATTATCTTAGCAGAAAATGACTCATTCTTCTTGTAGTACCAAATCAGCTATTTATGGCAGTACCACTTAGTAACTTCTGGCAATAAGGAGTACAAACATTTCCTTCCTATAGTCTCCTTCCCCAGCCTCTCACACAGCAACCCCCCCCACCCCTCGCCCTCCGCCCCAAAAACCTTAATAAAAAATAACCACAAATTCTTCTCCTTTCCCTATGCTTTTTTAATGTATTTCACTAAAAACAAGAAATCAATAAAGAAACAGCCAAACAGTGAGGAAACCTATAATTGACCAAGTTCCGAAGACCTTTAGCTACAGAAGTAGCTAAATTCCCAATCCTAAATACTCCTAAGTAAAAGATGAGTAGTTTGGGATTAACACTGAAATAAAATTTAAAAGCTTATTCAGAAAAGGGTAATGGAATTTTAACTGCTTTTATCATACTGGCATATGGACATTCAAACCTGTTGCAACTAAGGAGAATGAGTTGCTGTGCTCAGGAGCAGACCCTGTTCCATTCACTTAGCTGAAATGCCACCAGTACACATCGTCTGGACACCCACCAGACCTCTGGCTCACCTACCTGGCCTACTGCTAAAGAGGATCAGACACGAAGTAGTTCAGCGCATTCCACAAGTGAGCACAGTGCTGATAGCTCAGGATATGGTGGTGTTCGAATTCCTGTAATGTAACGTTTTCAGAGCGCTACAAGTTCTGAACATTTCTACCTTGTATTTTCACATTTTAACAGACTGACAGTTTGTTACTGGAAATAACAATAATACTCATACAATGTAATGACTTACTATAAGAGGGCTTTTGAGTAAGATGACAGAAGATGATCAGCTACTTAACCTACATCGTAATTTAAATGAAGAGTGATATAAGACAATTATATATAATTATCCATAAGAACTGTGACTGTGGAGTGAAGCAAACAACAAGAACAATTGCTATGGGAAGCTGTCATAGCACACTGGAATTTTCTGGGGTTATTGTTAGCTTTACCAGCTCCTTCTCCCATAATCCTTGAAGTTAGCAGTAGACAGACCATGGTTTTAATCCAGGAGGCATCTGACAGACAAATTAAGCCGAGCTAACTACTACCTTGATAATAAAAACAGTACTTATTCAGCTTATGAATTTCATAATACTAATAATTACATGTTTCTTTATCATACTGAAGATATCTGACTCTTTTTCCTCTGACCCATTTGTGTCATCTCGTAACTGTACAGCAGGAAACTGAATGCATCCATGAAATAGGTAAGAAAAAATTTAAAATAGATAAATGTCAATTAAAGGAAATGTTTAATTAGCTTGATTCCATACTGACTAAGCTAGTGGCAAAACTCAAGTGATACTCTAAGGTGGCTCTCCCTATCCCTGATTCCTTTATAATCCCAAACCTACTCCTCTAGGAACAGTAATAGGATTTTGTAAATTGCCATATTTGGAATGCCAATGCTGTACTGACTAGAAGCTTATGCCTTTTGCCGACTACGTTCTCTTTCAAAACAGTGTTCCCTTCATAAAAATAACTGACCATTCTAAAGCACAGTGTTCACCACCTAATTATCTTTCCCTTCCCTCTCTCTTCTCATTCACACACATATTTACCTCCTGGCAACATCAAACAGAAGTAAAAACAGGACTTCTAAGAATCTTTTCAACTCATTTGTAAAATTGTGCAAAGCCTCACACGGTTCTTTCTAGACTACTTGGACACACAGAAAAAGCCTTAAGTATTTTAGTGACATAGAAATAAAAGCAAGTAAAATTTCCTGAACGTAAGGGAGGGTTATTTTTCGGTTTATATCTCAAAAAAAGAGAAGGGACAGAGTAGAAATATTCACAAATAATATTAATCCAAGCAGAAACAATAAACGCTTAATTTTAACATACAAAACAATATAGCATTTCAAAATCTGGAGGCATTAGGGAGGCGACATAAGAAATACAGCACAGCTGAGTTCAGTGAAAGGTTTGCCATTGATTTTTCAACCAAAAAAAAACCCGCAAAACAACTACTTAGGCTATAGATGACTACAAAAGTTCAAACTTCAATACTTAAGATCTTTAGTCTCTTCAAATCACTTTCTTCCTAATAGGATTAATTATTCATCTCTCAAAGCATCTATTCGCTCTGCGAGGATCCACCACTCAACTAACACAGGTTCCAAGGCCGCAGCATCAGAACTAAGCAAGATAGGCCTCTCTATTGCCATTAAAAATACTCCCAGACCCTCCGAGGAGCTTGCTGTCACAGCCTGTAAACATCCCGAAGGGTTCTGAGGGCAGAAAAAGTGGGGGAAAAAAATCACACACCCACACCCCCAAAAAAAGAATCCCCAAACGAAACGCTAAGCTCCTACCTGCATCACTTCTTCCTTCAATCTGTTACGGTGCAGGGTGAGGGGGAAGAAGGG
>NW_010247009.1:0-33229 GCF_000690775.1 Eurypyga helias | reverse complement strand
AGTGCCTCCCCACCCTCTCTGTGAGAGCATTCCCTTCAAGGCTACCCTGCAAACAGCTGGGATATTCATGTAGAGCTGTCTTTAAGGAAATACACGTGCTGCGGCCCGAGAGCGTTAACGACACGGCTCTCACACACAGGTACGTGAGCAGAGCTTAGGAGTTAGGTGCTTCGCATAACACCGTTTAACATCACAACTGGAGAAATAATGGTGTATTGTGGTGCTTTATTAGTGTTAGACATGCAATATTTATTTGATGAACAGAAATTAAAATATTAAGATAACATTTAAATCAAATTAAATGAGTTGAATTTGCAATAACAAAACAAAAATAAAGTTTTTCATGCATTCTAAGTTTATAGTTCTCACGTGTGCATACAGTCATGATTCTGTACCATCATTAAATGCAGACAAACTACCACTGATTGCACGAGACGAAATCAACCCTTAAGTTATAAGTAATGTTCACATCTTTTTACAGACACCCTAGATAACCTGGATCTTCAGCTTTTTATAGTACATCATAATACAAGACATCTGGAAGCTTCTAAGATGAATAGGAAAGGCTCTACCATAACATACAGTGGTTTCTTCAATGTACAAACTATGAAAGATAGAGCAAATGCCCACCATGCTTTAGGAAACCATGACTTTTTCAACAGAAACAAATCTCCAAACCCTTCATAAACAGATTAAAGTGCTACCTATTGCATATTAAATACTTCCAGTGACTGTACCTACATTTAGAAGTTATAAATCCCTGAAAATAGGGTTTCATAGCGAAAGTGCTGACAGACCCTTAAATCTAGCATCATCCACACAGCAGCACTATAATCCTTCATCATGTACTTCAAAGAGAGGAAGTTAGTCAACATGCTTTAAATATCACCATTTCAAAAGCCCACAGCTAACGCCTGTATCACATCTACAACAGTAACGGATACGTAAGAGCAAAAAGGCATGAGCTTACTTTACACACTTGATGTAGGACAGTAATTTTTTCTTTAAAGCTGGAAGTGTAAATAAACCTCCAGTGCAGCAGTAAACATATTAAGACAGCAGTTCCGTTTGCTTTAAGATGCATCTAAGAAAGGGCATCCTGTACAGCAAGAAATGCAGACTAGTACCTAACGAGCACGAGTTTCATTAGGTCCCCGAATCATGAAACCTTTCTAAATGCAAGGCAACATTTTCACAGCTGGAAAATTACAAATAGTTCTTGATACAGAGCCAAAAGCAATACATGTAGTTATGTATAATCAAGGGAGAATGCTACATTCATTAGTAGCTGGAAAACCAAGCTAAATGTAAAATACAGCAGCAAGAGGTAACATATATAAATATTAAACATCCTTCTTGAATGGCAGAAAGTTTAAATATGTTACTTACAACGTTAAAGTATGGCCTTGATATTTGCTCGTCAGAGTAAGTAAAATTTATGGCTATGAGCAGAGCTGTTTCAAAGGATAATGTCAAAGTATAGTGTGTGCAGAGATCAGCTCTTATGCTAATTCTTGAGAGAAAAGAATCACAATAACGTGATGTTCAAAATTTTCATCCTTACATTTAAAGGGCAAGAAAGACTGAGTGGCAAGTTGTTATGGTTTTAAAGTAATCTGCAAGAAAGTTTACAGTTTTATCCAACAGGACAAACAGAACTTCCTTTGTTTTCAACACATAAATTACTCTGTATAAAATGTTTTCATTCGAAAGCTGCATGGTTCAAACAACACATGTTGGGTGAAGATGCTTTTCAAAAATAATCTCAGAATACAGGAAAACGTTGATTTTTTTCTAAGCAGAAAATGATGTGCATATCATCCTTCCAGAATTGCTCCAAAATCAGCCTATAACTTTAGATGTAGGAAGTCTATAATAAAGTATTTTCCTAGTTGTCCTACTCTGCCCCTCTTAGTAACTTTACCTTTCCTCAACTGCATTTGTTGTTCTCCCCTTTCTTGACAAACAGTTAGAAACAAAAGGTGCTTTTATTCACTTACAGATCAGATAAAGACTAGATAGCACATTCAAAGCTTCCCTAAATTTCTTCACTAATGCACAAAAATTGATCTTTTCGCTACCTTTAATCTGCTTATCGGTCTTGGTATGCAAATATGTCAAATGATCTGCTTTTAGTCAATTATGCAGTTTGATATTCTACATTTACATTCTAAAAGAAGTGATTTCAGAGGTGCTAAATATAGTAGAGTTTCATTTTAATAATTATAAGTTGGCTTGCAAGTGAAAAGTCATTGGAGCATATTCTCTGGTTAGCTGACTTGTTAAAGCCGATTGGTGTGTATGATTTAAGCATTGTAGAAACTGCAGATGGTGTCGTACGAGTTAGTTTGAAAATGACTGTGGAATTCAAAACAATTGCACAACACTTCCCCATTAACAATATGAGAAAACCACTTGCTTTGGCCAAACATTTGAAAATGTTTAAGAACTTTTATGGAAATACTGAGTAACTAAAATACATCTTGGCGTAATTAGGAAATTAAAATCTAATTGAGTGCAAGACTAACTTCCAGCAGTAAATGTACCATAACAGTACATAACCTTTGGCACTTCGAATATATTACAACAAATTTACAGTCATTTAGATCTTAAAGTGGGTCAAAAGAACATTCGTGTGTTTTATGAGGTACCGAACTTGATAAATCCTTGCGTTGTCAAAAGAGAGATTACCTGATGAAGTGGGCCCGTTCCTGTGCTGCAAATGCCTAAAAGCAGAGCCCTACAACTAGCTAGGGCTTGGATCACTCAGGCTCCATCCAGGCACAACGATCCATACTAATGGATCCCAACGGTGGGTTGGGAACAGTCAAACTGCCTATATTTTAGGGACATAGGGGGAAGGGAGGTAGCTGCCAAAACAAACAAACAAACAAAAAAAACCCAACAGCAGAGGAGGAAATAAAAAGAGGAAAAGAAGAAAAAGCCAAAAATAAGTAAATGAAATCCGGGAACAATCATACAAAGTAGGTTTTTTTCTAACAAGAATAATTCTGTGCTGTCAATACAATACTCACATCATCTAAAGCATTCAGAGAGTAGAACTTTTTCAGCTTTTCCTGATCATGACAATTCCAGATACTACTCATTTTTTACTGTTTTAAAAATTAAAACATATTTACATCTCTTACAACAACCACGAAAAAAACCTGGAATTTAATTTCAATCTTTTTTTCCTCCTCAGCAACAGCCAATACATGGTGCTGTAAGAAAAAAACCCACAAACAGATCAGGAGTAGAAAAAGAAGAGGAGGAGGAGAAGACAGTCAATTTTCTTAAATCCATACCTAAAATATTCTCTGCACCTTTCTTTTTATCATCCTACTGTTTCACCGCAACAGACAATCCAACTGAGATTCTTAAGCAGGAAATTAAAATTAGAAATTATTTATGTTAATATTGTGAGGATTATTCTCCTACAGTATTTCCCCATTATTTGTTCATCACTATAATTCTGCCAGTTTATTGAATAACAGATACCTTTTTCATATGTCATTTTACAAGCAATTATTAAACGATCAGGAAGACATTTACTACATTCTTCTTTCATTTGTCTCAATGAAAAACTGACTTTTAGAAGTACTTACAACGAACACGGATTTTTTTTTTTTTTTTTAATGAAAAGCCTTTCAAAGTACTTTATATGCTTAAGCAACATAGCCTGTTTCTAACGGCATATACTTCTTTGTCATAAGATTTAAGAACACTAAGATATATATCATGTAAAACTCAACCTTAAATTGAGTCAGTTCTGTATTTTCTGAATTATCATGTCTATTTAAGCCAGTCTGTTCACTCCTCCATTTTCACTGTAGATGACTTTGACTGAACAAAGTATTCATATCTTTATTCCATACTTTTCTCCAGTCCTACCTCTGACTCTATTAACACTGTTCAAAGTACTTTTACGTATGAAAAGGCATGCGATAACTTCATACAAAAAGATCCTCAAAACAACCTTGTATCGTGAGCTCACAACCAAAGGTCAATCATTACACACAAAATTCAGCATTTAAGTGTAAAATAACTGATTCCAGCACGTGCCATTACGGAAATGGCACGGTGTTTGTTACATTGCTATACAAAAAGCACATGGTATAGAATACAGCACTTACTCCGCAAGATAGCGCATCACTGTTTTCCTCCATTGCAACGAACCACACTTAAGGTTTAGTAAAGCGTACTACACGGGCTTGAAAACAGTGGTCTTGATGGCATGCGGTAGTATCAGAATCGATATATTTGCATAATACCAATAATCATTCAAGAAAACATTCATAGCAGCACAGGCTTCCCAGCTGAAACTGCCACACGGTGAACACTAAGCCATTACATAAACTGCATGGATATACTGAATGCGTATTGTTAACTCCACCGTAAGTATCCTGTACCTAAAGGTGTTTTCAAAAAGAAAAAAAAAGTTGTTTAGGTCATCTTAACAGAACAGTACTTTTGGCAGTCCCTGCTAGTGTGTTTGGAGTACAACAGAAACGAAAAAAGGACCCACGCCATAATCCCGTTCTCCCCCGATTCCTGGAATTTCTTAGGAAAAAAAGGAACGAAGAGAAGTCAAAATGCTGATGTGTGATTTCCTTTCACTAATGTATTCAGCAAAAAGTACCATCAAGGATCGCTGTCTTAGCTTTTGGAAAATTTGCCAGCTTTTCGAGAAGGTTCATATGGCACTCGGAGAATACTGGGTGTTTCTTCCATGACTCGTACAAGAAGATTGTCAATGTAATCCTCCAGTTCACGAATGTGAGTGTCCTTCTTCTTAAGCTGCTCTTTATGTTTCACCAACTCCTGCAAAACCTCTTCGTAAGTAAGGTTACGGTATCCTGCAGTGGCGTCGAAAGGATTTCCATCCTACAGATAAGTTCAGAAAAAACACCGGATTTCATTAAATAGTTCAGCCTTCTGAAAATATTGGAGGGTTATCGCTTTTCACGTGTTTCTCACATGCACCCCTTGACAGAAACAACTTTCCTTAGACAGCATTCCTCCAATTGCTGTAAAGCTTTTCCCTCCAATCCCCCTACTGAGGCAGACAACTGGAGAAAGTTTGCCCTGTTTGAAGTGAGTTTCCCACGCTGTCATCTCAGAAAAAAAACACTGTTCTCAGTGAGATTTATACACAGTTAATGACCATACGAGCAGTAACCCTAAGAACAGGCAGCAGGTCCATTTTGGGAAACCAGCTGTGGGGTAACCTTCATTACAGAACAAGAGAAAGAGCCCTGAGAATTCGAGTCCTACTGTCACTTCTTGAAGTTCCCGCCTTCTCAGCGTATCATGGCAAAACATTTACTTAGCTCTAAATGGTATCAGCCCTCATGTCTTTCACGCTCTGTTTTTAGTCATCAGCGGTTCCCCAGGCCTTGGCCTCTAAATCATACAATAAAACTTTCAATTTTAAGTTTCAGTTGAAGCTAAAAGGCTGCGCTTTACTTGCACCAGAGCACTTAAGACAGAAACGGGTACCACGAAAAGATCTTGCTTGCCTGCTTCTCTGCTTTACAGAAGGAGGGAAAACTGCTTCTGTAATGATTTCTGACAACTCAGTAAGCGCAGGTATTAGAGATGAACATATCAGTCCCCTTAACAAAGGGCAACGTGCGATTCAAAATACCATAAACTTGGATATCTCATTCTGTGTCAAGAAGAATTAGCTGTGACCTTGGGTAACCAGATTATGAAAAATTTGAAACGTGTAACTGAGAAAAAAGATTGTGCGAGCTATTTCATGAAAGTATTAGCACTGTTAGACATGCTAAGCAGTAAGTTTTATCTGACTCTGAGACATTTAAAAGATATGGAACCTCTAATTAAGTAGAATAATGTAACCTCTCAAATCCTGCACCTCTAACAGGGCAGAAGAACACAAGATAGCTTTTGTTTACAGTAGAAACTTGTCATTAAAAATGATAAAGCTTGCACGGCTAGGAGCACACCACATAATAAAGTCATATTCATTACTTTTCCATGCTCCATTCCTTTCCTTTCCATAAAGCTCCATATTTGCACACTGGCATATGTTGAATCATTAAAATACGCAGGTGGCCAAAGTTTTCAAATAAACCTAATTAAAAGTGATGGTGTGCTGCAAATAGGCTGAAGTACGACAGATCAATCAGCCTCTCTCCATCATTTATATTCTAATAGTAGCTCTCGAAAATATGTGGTTTTTAAGGGTCTCTCACTACACTTGAGATATTTAATGTCATGTTTATGTACAGGTATTCAGTATTTTAAACTTATCAAATTACAAGACTGTAAGTGATCAATAACTCACACTTTATTAAAATTGCTAACTTTATGAAATTTGTAAAGTGGCTGGTAATTGATTTCCAGAAAGTATAGAAGAGAAAATAATTTCACTTCGTGGTCATTATATTTTAGCACATTTTCTTCTACAAGAATGAAGTAAAATTTTTCTCTTTACTAATTTTTTGTAATTGGAAAAGGCATCATTAACACTTCAGTGTCTAAAACATAGGGTTTGCCTAAGAAAGGAATTAAGATGCAATGTCGTCTTTAATTATTACATGACGTGTACTGGAAAACTCTGTATAACACATATACTTTAAAGATGTTTTTTCATACGCATGCTCTTATCGATCTTTGGGAGGAATAACCTATCACATTAACTGCACAAGAAAACTACAGCTAAAGGACATTACTGCTTAGAAATAAATACTGTTAAAGTGAAGAAGTTTTTAAATGTCCAGTTTGAGCAAAACACGTTCAAGGTTGTTAAAGTTAAGATTTTAAATGGAGCAAATAAGTGATAGTTAAATGTGTAAGGAACAACTGTATCCTAAGAAAAGCCGATACTACAATTTTACTACAAAACATTAATCTTATAATGAATTATTAAGAAAAAACCCGATTCTAAATAACAAGCTTTGCAAAGAATGATTGTCTCAGCTACAAAATACTATTGCGGTACATACTGACAGCTAGAGGAAACTGAGTTATATAAAATGGCCTGGATCTCTGATCATCTCTTTATTGTTCTAATGAGGAATTCTGCTCTGGGAATATCATCTAAGCTACTTTCACATCTTTTGTCCTACTTACTTCATCTTCCTTTCAGTTCTTAATTAGGCCTTAAAGAGCTCATGCTGCCCTTTCAACTGGCTACTGCTCCCATTTAAACACTGCTTTCAGAGACAGGTGTTGGCACCAGAGCAGGAGACATACAAACATAATTACCAAATGTGATGCACAAGGAAGAAATGTAATAACTTGGTGAGGGCTATTATTGCAGAACCTAATAATAAATTACTTCAAACACCTTAGAAAGCAATCTTGAATATTTAAAAAAAAATTCAAATGGTTTCGTTCAAAACTATGGTTGAGAGAGAGTTTCTTCTCCTCCTAATTTGTATTCTGCATTAAATGAGCACCACCTCATAATCCTACAACTGACATTTAGGATAGCTGGTATTCCAAAAGAAAAATCATCAAGGATTTATTTTATCACCTTTAAATCCTTTAAATAAAACAACTCACATCTTATTTCTTAAAGGAATTAAACCGATGTTTTTACCAGCAATAAATTACATGATTTGCGGTAGTACATTTGCAAGCACACAGAAATTGTAATTATGGTTACTTTACAGACAATAGCTGCTAAGTTAAATCAATTTTTTTGATGTCGCTTTTTGTCAGAGATTAAGTAACCGCCTGGTAGAATTCAGTTTACTATCTGATCATAGCCAGCCTTCATATACTCTGACATCTCCCACCAGTTACTTCCATTATAAAAACTTGGGCATTTACAATAACATCAAATGTTATTACAAATAATTTACATAAAGCAGAAAAAACCCAAACAGTACAAAGTCGAATTTGCTTGTGAAACTTGTTTTCTATATAGTTTAAAGACTGAACACAAACCCACTTTTAAAGATTTCATCTATTCACAGAACCAGTTCTAGCAAGACCACGTTTTCCTTCAAAGACACTGCCTGGGAAATATGTGAATTTTTTTTGGTCTTTTCTTAGTACACAATTTATTCTAGCTACTTTTAGAGTCAAAAGAGTATTTTGAGTAAAAACTCCTGGTATTTCTGTTTTTAGTGTTTTATGAGAGGCTGTTCATTTATATTTTTATTATTAACCCTATCATATATCAGGTAATTACTTCCATTTTGATCTGCCATCTAAAGACTTTCCTCAAGTCTCCAGCTATAGTGATAGGAAACAAATAGTTCCTCCCTGCCTAATGCAGAGTTCCTCACCTGACTATTACTTCTCTACAGTCATGTGAAATACCCCAGAGCAAGTTTTCTCTAATTCTTCCCTTCTTCTGTACATCATCATACCAAAAGTACACTACCTATTGAGTGCAAAACTCTTCTTTATTTCCAAATTTATATTAAGCCTGCAGTTTTCTAATTAGATTTTATGGATAGGTCAAAAGAAACCGGCCCTCCCCATTTCCATAAGCAAGAATAATAGCTTGTATTGTGTCAAGCACCAATCAGTTGGCCCTTACTGATGGTAAATCCATAACGCTTCATAACTCACCGTTGTTTTCCTGAGGTCCTCAATGCCAGAAGGATTTATATTAAAACTGTGGGGAAAAAAATCAAAACCCCAGACATTAGCAGTGCATACTTATCTGACCAAAACATCTACTAAAAGACACTACTCAGTTATTAGACATATTATATAGGAATTAGGTATATAGCTATAAAATATTTAATATTATTTCTTTTCTTGATTTGTTGAACTTAGGAAAAGTAGGAAAACATTTAAATGTTAATGGAAATTTTCATATATTATTTGTTCACAATTTTTTGTATTTTTCATATTCTTTTTGTCATACAATTTGAGTAAGTAATTAAGAAATGCAAGAAGGAATATATATTATGGATTGGGCTTCCCTGGCTCTTCTCTTATCTCTAGACTTACCTCGAGCTTTTAAAGAAAAAGAGATACTTTAAATGAAATATTCTGCAAATAGGTCCCTGGGATGAGATGGTTAAAAAACAACAAAACCCTGCAGACTAACACATATTCCCAGCTTTCACGGCAGCTGCTAGAGGAGGAAGGTCCTTTAGAAATTCCAGCAAGATCACCAGCTTAAGTCAGCACTGCAAAGCCATCTTCTGTCAGCAACATTTGTTTTGTACTTGAAACTGAGTAAATAATTCATTATTTTTATAGACCTCGTGATAATCCCACATACCCAAAAGAGCAAAACTATTTCATGATGTTGTTGCATTGAGATTTTTTTTCTTCTTCACCTGCAAAAGTGTAGTTGATATTGATAAAAGCAGCCACTGACTGTCAGGCCTAAGAAACGGTCTCTCGGGTTAATGTAATTATTAGCACATATCTTAAAAAAAATCAGTGCTGCTATGTAAACATATATTTTGTGACTGTTAGTCACTCTGTTATCTGAATTTATAAGCCATATATTTCACGGTGTAACAGTGGGACATAATTTACAAATATAGACTTTTTTTTTCCTCTAAAAATTTTTTTACATTACAGGCTTCTTTTTACATTAATTTATTTTATTCTGTACATTATTTTTAATTTCCAAAGCAGGTAGTCTTTTGCTCATACAGAAGTCCTGTGAACCATCTGCTGGACTGAGGGTATTGGATAAAGACTGGATTACATGAACAGTCACAGCTAGAACTCAAGAGGTGTCTGACGAATCAAGTTCGGGCTAATTCCCATTATACCTGTTTGTAACAGTGAGCCGCAGCAGTCTGCCTAGTTTGCTGGAGACCCCTTGTGAATGAGGGGCCTCTTTCATTGGGTATTGTCTAAAAAGCTAAAGGCAGGAACCCTCCCTCACAGCCCGCCTTTTAGTTTCACACTGATGTGTCAAACACATGATGAACTTGCTTCATTCATGGCTGCCTTTTGTGATCCGAGTACAAAAAAAATGAGTGAACTGAACTGGATCGAATTAGCTTGGTGAAAACCAAGAATGTCTCTATTTAACGAAGTGTGGCGTTAATTTGGGATATCTTTCTTTTGGGTCTGTTTCCTCATGTTAGACAAGATATAGAATAATGCGGCCTGACTGCTCAACTGAGTGACTTTCTGAAAGGTTAAAAAAGCAAGATCTTTCATAGCCTTGAATGACTTGATAGTTTCTGTGAAATAAGTTCTGTGACTCTTTCTCATAGCAGCAGCTTAAAAGAAAAGCAGCAGTTATGACTTAGAAAGTTGTGTTTGAAAATTAGAAATAGAAATCCCTGGCAAGACAAACTTTTTTTTTTTTTTTAGCTAAAAAACCCTGAAATCATTTATGTAACATTGCCAGCATTGTAGCTGCAATTACAAAAGTGCATGTCTGTGTATTTCACACGAAGCAATTTGAATATACTTGCAAAAAATTAAAAACTATTAAACAAAATATTCACCAATAAAAACCCAGCCCCGTGGAATACTCTTACTCGTATTTTAAAGAGATAGGTGGAAAGTATACTACTTCTCAAGGAAGAAACAGGTGCTGAGATTGCATGTAACATTTGTAAAATCAGACTGTCTGCTAAGTAAGGTGGGAGCTCCATGGCCTCGCTGAGCCCCGCAGGGTTCCTGCCAGCGCTTCCATCCCGAGGTGAGCATGAGCAGACACAGGCTCTCACTGCTGCACACTTGAGGACCAAGTAATACCTCAACAGAAAATACTGTAAAATTATGAATGCACACAGCTGGGGGAGTCTTGTTTGGTGTATTGAAATTCATGAGCCTGTTTATTCTTCAATTTAAGTTTCATCATGATAATACACCCCTAAAGTTACCATCTCACTTGATTACTAGTCATAGCTTGCAGAACACACGCCTCTGGGACCATAGCAACCATCATAAACCCCCTCCAAGCAGCAGTTTTCCTCACTTCCTAAGAGCACTCTGAAATCACTGATCTAAGCAATTATAAAAAATAATGCAATTATTTTTTTGCTGTGTTACAATCACAGTTCATAGTGATAGTGCTGGTTATAGTCCCATCTCTGGTTTTTTCCCCAGGGTTTAATAAATTGGCAGGGAAATTTTGCTATGGAAGCATGGGGAAATAAAAAAAAAAAAACCAACTATGTTCACAGGTTGGGAAAAAAAAAATCACAATTTTTAAAGTGAAGTTTTCTGAACTGTGATTGTAAAAAAAAAGTGGCATTGTGGGATTCTATAATCACTGTTTCTCAATTATGCCCAAACTAAATTTGCTCAGTTGACCACTAAAAAGATGAGTCTTTTCTAACAAATGGACCTTCTGCCAATTCACCCTGAGAACTAAAGCCAAACTGAGTTTTTCTGGCTCATCATCATCAACGCTGTGTATAATCCCCAGGCGTTAGAAGATCTGAGTCCAACACGTCCGTACTGGACATACCTTCCAACCTACACAAACTGGCTCGGCTACTCCTCTTTCTGGTCACTGGAAAGAGCTCATCCAACTTCTTGCTCCTATGTCCTCCATCATCTCAAGGAATCAAGTCGTTTTTTACCTCTTCCACTTACCCAGACAGGGCAAGAACCCCCTGCTCCATCACTGTGGAGTTTCATGTCACGTCCCAGGTCCCATCATTCTTTTTAAGAGAAGCTCCACGGTTTGTCTCTTAGAGCTAAGAAACTTTCACTCACTTCAAAAACCTTCAAGAAAGTCAGGAACTAGTAAAAGGGAGGTAAATCACACCAGCACAGATTCAAAATCAGCTGCAGTAGGACCGTGCAGGTGGACTGACCAAGACAGCGTAACAAGCATATTCTTTTACACTTTCATTATTTTCCCTATTTAAATACATTCTGTTAGAGCTACATGAAAAACTGACTTATTTTTCATAACATTTACTTTTTAGGAGGTAGTTCAGTAGGTACGTTGTATGCTGATTATATGCATTTTGTATAGAAACTTCAACACAGTGGAGTGAAGTTTAGGATGTACCACAGGCTCAAGTTTATGACTGGAGCTTGTAATTTTGTCTTTTGAAGTTTAATGGTAGTGAAAAATTCAAAGATTAGGTCTAGTGGCTGCTTAAATATTTAGCTTCTAAATGCCTAGAGATTAAAACAATGTTTAAAAAAATCTTTCCTATAACCGATTTAAACATTTTAGTGCCTGAACCATTTACTCTGACAACATAATGAATGGGAATCAGACTCCTAAATTATGCTGTATGGAAAGCGTATTTTCTTAAGGAGAAAAGCTTTTTACTTACCTCCAGCTATTCATATTAGTTATGATCATTGTACTGTATACTATTAGACATTAAAACTACAATATTTACATTAATCTTTACTATTCTAAGTACTGAAATCTTCTTTGTTAACTTGGTATCTTGTAAAACAACCATAATACCTATGCGCTCAGTGTGAGCTTTCAGTTTTTTTCCTTTAATATGGAATATCTATGTACAAGTTATTAGCAAAGCTCTGCCACGTTCATTTTCCATTAGAATTAAAAAATTACTCCTATTCCTACTTCTCGGTCTTTGGACTGATTCTTATTACACTGCTTACTCCTTTTTCTTTGGATTCTCACAACATGTATCAAAATCTTGAAATATTAGTTTAAGTCATTACCAATGTACTAGAAAAACAAAAGAAATGAATAAAATCAGATACAGTTAATGAACTTCAGAAACTGCTTTCCCTAGAATATTATTAGCCTGCTGTGCCTGGCAATGCAGACATCACTTTATACTCTGGGAAGGAATGACTGTCATGTCTGGCAGCTAAGAGAGTATGGAATAAGCATATTACCATTTATTTCCCAATCAGATTCTGGGGAACATCACTTAAGACACTTCACTATATAAATTGTCCTGCTGTCGAGCCATGCTCCAAGGCCTTCTGCAGTTTGTGTAACCTCAGGAGGACACAGAGAGTATCAGGTTTTTTTGCTATTACTCCATTTTCTTAATGTTACTATAAAATCTCATGCCAAGAGTTTAAACACTGGACCAAACCCCCTGAACTCTGAAAATAAAACACACTTTTCTTGAAAATCATCTGTTCTCATGCTACATATTCTTTACATAAGATTACTTGGAAATGGTCTGTTCATGAATATACTGTGAACTCTATGGAGCCCTTTAGGGACGGCAGGAGCTTCCATGAGAAGTCACAGTCTCAGAATAAAATGCTTGGTCATGGTCCTAAACAATATGCACTTCAAGGAAGAAGCCTCTTCTCTTCTGGCTTATGTACATTTCAAATTTAGAGCTGTAGAAACATGACAATGCAACTAGGTAGAAGTTTTCAGTTAAAGCAACTCAAAGAATTTAACAATATTTTGTCTTTGTGTAAAAACTCCTTCATTTCCAAAACAGGCATGAATTTGGATCCATAATAGGCTGCTGGCCAACTCTGAGGTGTCTGATACTGCTGGAGACAGATGAAGGGAACTGGAGGCATACAGGGCTGCATTCATGAGCTCTATAAGAATGCTAGCTTGCTCCTTCCAAAATAAAGTGCCTTAAAACAATGGCACTTGAACCGGCACACTGCTGCACACGTACAAATCCACTTATTGTTCAGGACTTACAAGACATTCAAAACTCCAAAGTAATCATACACAGTGCCCTCAACTGAATGTTAATTTACGTTTCTGGAAACAAACAACAACAGTTTTACATAAAAAAGTTACTATTTTTAAGCATCCAAATATTTCTCCTCTTACTAGTCAGTTGTTCTATGGCTAAAAAAAATGATGCAGTTTTATCCTCAAGAGACCACTGAAGTTCTTTTACATTAAAAGTTGTGCCAGCACCTACACTGAAAAACCTTACTATTAGAGATCTAGAAGTCAATTGAAATACCCAACAACCCTAAAGTAAGATTTGGCATTGAAACTTCCAGAACGATTTTGAATACTTAAAAAAATAAAACTAATTCTTAGTTCTTATAATGAATCAGGAAAAAAAAAAAAGTCACCAGTTTTACATAGCTTCTGCATTTATTAATACAGAAAGTGAATATAACTATTTAATTGTATTTTATAAAAGAAAATGGAGAAGGCAGTGCATTCCCCTTGGGACAGATAATATGCCTTGTGCATCCATCCACTCAAGAAAGTTTTCACCTGCCCTAATATGTGCCAACAGGCAATGAAAGCTTGGGGAAAAAAAAAAAAAATCTTGTCATGCATCCAGCAGGATAAACTTTCCAAACAGAGTCCCTAGAATAGACAACTACTGAGGAGTCAGCCACTGCTGGTGATGAGTCTGCCGAAGTCAAGATCAATACTGAGGACTTCTACAGTATCTCTCTAGGAATCGATTGCTCCAAACCACCCTAGGAATACCCCAAATTCTGTGACCATTGGTTTGCAGTAGCTTTGGGCAAGATATCATTGCCGCCTCATCACATGCAGTGATCTTTCTAAATAGGACAATAGCAGTCTAGGCAGGACAGACAGACAGAACCCTTGCGTGATTACTGCTGCTTCTGTCATTTTCCGTTACCTCCCACATGCCAATTTGTTTTGTTGAAATAATGCTCTACCAATAGCTTTACCACACCAAATAAACAAATATTAACAGTGTACACTATAATTAATGCACTGTTGTAGTTTATCAATATTCTACCTAGACTATAGATAATCACAGTTGACTAGAGATAAGTCTAGACAAATTTCAGTAGATAACTGAAAAAACTGCTTTCATTTCAAGAAAATCAATGCAGAAGTATGCTGTTCTTAAAATAAGACATGGTACCACTGACAGAGGAAACAAAATTCTGAAAATAGCACAGTTCATCTGATGTCATTTTTTGACTAACCGAGAATTATACATTGAACTGTTGGAACAGACTTTATTAGTCTAGCAAGCACAGTAATAAGCTTGTTAGAGATCAACATCTCTGAGCAAGGCCTACAAATGTAGTGAGTTGTACTGTACGCTGGAAAAGGATGACCTGCTTGGTAAAGAAACACACAGCCATTCCAACCTTTTGCTCCGTTCGGGCAACTTCTGGAGTGCATTCCAGAGCTGGGGTTCATTCAATGGAGCTGTGGTCAGAAACCACACCTCGGGCACATCACATGTACCAGGCGAGATTGAAATAATTTAACAATCATTTAACTTTGATGCTGCTGAAGTTACTGCCCTAATAACTTCCCTGTGGTTTAAGATAACAGGTTTTACTTTACAGCTGCAGTTGACTAGAACCAGGCACCTGGTCTAACATAGCTCAACTGACAATCAGTAACCTAGAAATTCACAGTAACACCATGATTTCAGAAAAGCTTCTTTAACTGGTTGACCATTACACATACAGAATTTTAGTATTTGCTGAAATGTAACAGACATCAGCTTTTCTTTAGACTTAACAATTTAATATGATCAGAGCACATTGCAATTATCAAGAGTCTCATGTTTTCATGGCACCTCACTTCCAAATCTAGCAATGGGCATCTCACATGTCTGAAATTGCTTATCTCAAGCACTGAATCCATTGGGAAAAAAGAAATTGCAGACACTGAGCTGTTTGGAACAGGCATCACTGGAGAGGCAGGCAGCTCTAGGGGCTGTGACAGTATGAAGGAGAGATGCAGTAGAAAATAACCGTGTTCAGAAATTACAGACACAGCGGAAAGATGCAAAAGAGATGAGTTTAAGGGTTGGTTGGGTGTTGGCTTGTTTGTTTTTTTTTTTTCTTTTTTGAGTTGCAATTTTTAAAAATGGCTGAAGAACACTGAAAAAAATTCTAAAGAATATTTTTGTATTTTATGCTCCAACTGACTGATAACTAATGTTATAAATGAGCATTATTTGTAATTGTTACAATGAATCCTAGTAAGATACATGTTTCTTTCTCCTCCACTATTCCACCTTCCACAGTGCTCAGAACATAACATACTTATTAGAATAAATAAATAGAGAGATATAGTGTAACCAGTATGTAGGCACAAGCTCTATCTTATTTTCTCCAAGTTTAATAATAGTTAGGTCATGGAAGTGCTGCTTTACAAGGTTTTTTTAATGTATTTCTCCATGATATGCATAGAGACACACACATACTGTCTGTGTATATGTATGTAATACACATACATAATATTCCTTAGGAAGCTCCCAAACATCTATCAATGCAGTTTCCCACACCTGGAATTTGATCAGACTAGTAACAACCTGTCAGCTTTAAATATTGGACTATTTGTTTCCCTGTGTCCAGTGCCTAAGATCTTGTTAATTACCCAAACTCTCTTTCTGTAGGTCTTGTTAATTACCCGTCTCCTGTCTCAGAGGACCTTGTTAATAACTTGTACAGTCTCTCTAAAAAGGTCCTAATAACACATTAAAATTAAAGATGCTTTTCTTTTAGCACTTGTCAAGTGGTGTAAATTGAGAAATTTTCACATCAGTTTATTAGCCGAGTGTAGTGTATTTTCATAAACACAAACAATTTCGGGGCAATGATGCACAAGGTTTGGTGGTGGCACAAAACAATCTTTGTTTTCCAGGAGTACCCTCAATTTCTTTAACTGTGTTCAATACGAAATCCACGTGGCTCCTGACTGCAAATTAACCTCTCGAGAGCCATGACAATAGCAGTAATTGTAAGAAGGAGTGCAATTTATGATAATATTAGGTAAAAGTTTGAAAGCAGTGGATGAAGTAGTATGAAGACAAAACTGTTACTGGTAAATGCTGGCTAAATACTAGACATATTGTGTGCTTAAAAATTCATCACTGGCTGTATGACATAAATCCTCTGGAACTAACAGATTTTGTAATATTTGCAAAAACAGTGTTTCTTGTTTCACTATGAGACTGAAGCATTTTTAAACTGTCAAGAATTCAGCTCATGAATACCTATATTACACCTACACCAGACAACAAAAAAACCCAGTCTTAACACTTATGTAATACTGTAAAATCATATCTATAAAACCCTTAAAAACACTAATTTATACAATCAGCATTTGTAAGAGGTAACAAAATATCATCTCCATATTAAAGACCAGAACCAGTGAGAGTGTTTCAGCCAAAGCCACAGAACTCACCTTTGCCACAGCAGAGATTAACAGAAATCAGGGGTTCATTGTGATTTCCTGACAACTACTGAGAGCAGTCCTGCTGAGGAGGACTTGGAGGTAATGGGTGATGAAAAGCTGGACATGAGCTGGCAGCCCAGAAAGCCAAGCATATCCTGGGCTGTATCAGGAGAAGTCTGGCCAGCAGGTCGAGGGAGGGGATTCTCCTCTTCTACTAAGCTCTCATGAGACCCCCATCTGGAGTGCGTCCAGCACTGGGGCCCCCAACTTCAGAAGGATCAGAAGAAGCTCAGAGGTCTGGAGCACCTCTGCTATGGGGACAGGCTGAGAGAGTTGGGCTTGTTCAGCCTGGAGAAGAGAAGGCTCCGGGGAGGACTTATTGCAGCCTTCCAGTGCCTGAAGGGGCTACAAGGAAGCTGGGGCGGGGATGGGGACTTTTTCCAAGGGCCTGTCGTGACAGGACAAGGGGTAATGGGTTTAAATTGAAAGGCAGGAGATTTAGATTAGATACAAGGAAGAAATTCTTCCTGGTGAGGGTGATGTGGCACTGGGAGAGTGTGCCCAGAGAAGCTGTGGATGCCCCATCCCCGGAAGTGTTCAAGGCCAGGCTGGATGTGGCTTTGAGCAACCTGGTCTAGTGGAAGGTGTCCCTGCCCAGGACCATAATGTCCCCAGGACCACTCCATCACTCAAAAAAGACTTAGCTATGTGAGATTAAATGGCAGATCCACCTGCAAAACAAACACCTCATCCACACCAGAACACTGATTTTGGACACGCATTAATAAAAAGACACTGCCTAGTTTACTTGGGAAATGGTATCCACCCATGAGAGCTTAATAGCCTGTTGAGTAAATAAATAACGCAAATGAAAGTCTAAATTCTCTGTGTATGCTTTTTGCATATTAAATTTTTACTCAACCTCATTTATTTTGTGCCCAGATTTATACAATTCTTTCTTCACAGTATTACTAGTTAAAAACATTAGAAATGGATTCTATTCAACAAATCCTCCACAGATAAAAGGTAAACTTAAACTGTAAACTTATTAAATATGCACATTTTGTATTAGTTTCTACTTCAAAAGCAAATCATCGTACAAGACACATTTGAAAGAAAGTGAACTTATTCTAAAAGATTCTCACAGAACGTAATACTGGAGCATACAAAACCAGAGAGCTTCAAATTTAAATTACTGCATGCTAGATATTACTCCATAATAGCTGTCTTATAGAAAAGGTCAAAATGTTTACTATTTTTGGCTTTTTGAAAATAACAGAATATCTATTTGCCTTATCAAAAGTTTATGTTTACATAAAAGTCAAGAACTAGTAAAAGAGACTCAGACAAAGAGGGGGAACAAATGACTAGAGTCCTTCTGAATGGGCACTGTGATGAGCTTTTTAATTACAAATTACAGGAAAAAAAAGTCCATCATGATTACCATTAAAGATTTATATTTATCAAGATCTGCTGTATTCAAGAACTTCAAAAGATTTCACTACTTACATGCAGCATCTGCCTGAATATGTTTTTTCATTAAAAAAAAAATTAAATGCTATGTAATTTTTATTGTTATTTAAATGACTTCCCTTTAAAGGAGCTTATTTAAATGGAAGTTTAACTTCTGACAAACCAAGCTACATCCTAACCTTACTCTAATCTAGAGAAATCCTTTATTAAATAAATAATATTCTAAGAGTCTGTCTGTAAACCTGGTATTTAAGACACTAGGAACTGACTTGACTTGTAGAGGATACTTCATTGACAATTCATTGAAGCCTGCACGAGCTTGTAGCAACCAAATCTTTTCCATAGCAGTTGCATTTCAGTTAATTTATCTAATTCACAGCCATGATTAGTTTTGTTGAGAAAATGATTCTTAACATTTCTCAATGAGAAAAATTTTAAATCAAGAGTGCCTGCATTCTAACCTATGAATGAGTTTGGATACAGTAAGATCAACCTGTTCTAAAGTCTTAAAGAACAAGATAACAAGAATTACCTCCATCACTCCCCCCTCCCCCCCCCAAGAAAATACAACGTTGTCATTAATCACGGAATTAGTAGACAGGAAAAAGCCAAATTTAGTAGAATCTTAAAATTTTCCATTTTAAATGGTGATTTATCTTACAACCCTAAAATTCCAGTTTAAAGCATTTTAATTTTAAATTCAATTTCTACCAAATTTAAGTCATTGAATAGAAATCAATCATTACATTGAAGAAAAAGGACTGTTAATTTCTGGCATTAATATACAGAAAAAAATGAGAATGCAGATGAATATAAGTTAATGATTTAACTGCCTAAATATTTATCTATTGGGAAAAGTAGATGTGTGTGTGTGGGATGTATATGCACATACATCTATATGTATAAAAAGTGAATATATTTTCCTCACTAGGAAACAAAAGCCAGAAAGGAAACACTGTGGGTTATACTTTTTTTTTTAAAACAAGTCAATGGCTGGTAGACAAGCAAAGATTAAAATGGATTATTTAAATCAAAGTTGCTTATTATTCTGCTTAGCGCATAAACCGCTGCCTTGCTCAACAACTGGAATACACAGGAACTCAGCAAAGCTACAGTGAGCCAAATGCATTCAAGCGTGGTAACTGCCCAGGTGGGTGCTCCCTTTTAGAAACAGAATGGTTTGTGCTTATTAATTCTTGCGCTTAATGTATTAAATCTAAATCCATTTTTTAACCCAAGTGGTGACGTCAACAGGATTTGTTTTCATTACTCACATTTTCTTCGCCCATTTATTTATTCCATCCTTAGACTTGAAAGCTTTCCCTATAAAATCTTGACTTAGGGCAGTGTAATAATTAGCAGTGAGTGTTCAGTGAAAGCAGAACACTTTCAGGAAGAACCCATTCTGCAGCACGAACAAGTTCTTCCACAAACTCAAGTACCCGAGAACATTTACAGTACATGTTAGTAATAAAAATGTAACATCAAAATGAGGTAAGAAAAGATCAAATTATATAAAAAGTTCGGAACTTCTCCTTGGAAACGTAATGATATAAACGTATATAAAGCAAAAAGACTGTGTTCCTCAACACTTCACATTTTCATTTATATAACATGTTCAAGATATCAGATCGAAATACAGCAAAAACCTACCTTGAAGATGGCAACATGCTTGTAGGCTTGAAGGTTGCCATAAACGGATTAGTCGAATCATAATCAAAACTCTCCTGATGAGTTTCGCCAAACGCACTAGGTGATTTCAAGTCAGTAGAACTGTCTGATCCCCCATTGCTAAGTTTATCTGACCTCTTGCTATCTTTTTTTCCAGTCACTCTTTCAAAAAGACTAACTTTCTCTTTTTTCTCTTTTTTAATTTCTTTCCTGATTTCGACAGGTTTGGAAAACAGACTTATGTTCTGATCCCATGTTGCCGGGCTTTCTTCAAACGGATTCTTCTGCCTTGGCAGTGTAGCAAATTTTTGGGGTAACGAAGCACTCACGTTGGTAAATGGGTCATTTTGTGCTTCAAGTGCAGTCTCATCAACTGTGCTGTCAAGCTGGTTCATTTTAGAAGTATCAACACTTAATGTCCTTCTGTGTGGAGATTTTAGACTCCCTGCAAACAATCTGTCATTAGTATATTATCAATGAGACACCGTATTGTGCATTACGACTTGCAGAGAACCCATTTGAGCTTACGTCTAGAAGCTTTGCAACTGAGTCTCGTTTCAAACCACTGCTGAGTAACTAAGCTTGTTAAACCAAAATGAACAGCTGCGGCCTTGACTGGGTGGTTCAGAAATGTTTAGGGATAAACACTACAGCAAACCTTTGTTTCCTGCATGAAAACCAAGATCTACAAAAAAGACAGCCTTGACTAGCGTGCCCTTCTAGAAAGTGACAGTAGTCCATGGCTGCTTAATAACTTTGAACAATGCAAAGTATTTTTAGTTCTTCGTATAAATCAGGTTTAAAACTTTGGTGAGAGTTTTCAACCCTTTAAACAGACTTTTATTTTTTACAAGACATTATTTAGCCTAGAGTTCTCTCTAGAATGCAATGCTTCACTACAACACTCAAATGAGGACATGAGAATAAAAATGATAAATTATAATAAATTATGACCAATATAAGTTATTTTTATGCTCTGAAACAACATTTGTGAGTTATCATCAACTAACAGAAATGAAAAAAAAATAGGCCAGCAGTAATTCTTAACTTTTTGGCCTTGTAATTGCTTCCTAAACTAAAGAAAACAGACTTTTGAATGCTCTAATAGCAATGAACTGTAATTATGATGGTCAAGTAGCATGAGATTTACTTACCACCTTCATCAACCGAACCAAAAGATTCGAGCTGACGCCTGAAAAGATGAGAGTAGCCAACTGTGGCAGTCTTCAGTTTTTCTGAGGAGACATGCGATCCTGTTAAATCTGACATCGAATGAGCTGAGGATAGCCGCTGAGGTCCCAAAAGGAAAGTTTTTTTTGGTTTTGATTTCATCTGTACTTCACCACTACACACGCCTATGTTTGCATCAGGTATGTGAGTACTTGGGATGATCGCAGAGGATGTATCCGAAAACGTCCCATCATTTTTTCGACCTTTCATTTTGTCTTTTAGTTTAGCAAAAGGGGATTTGGTTTTGTCCTTCATTGACAAATCAAACATACTCGCTGTCATGTTATTTCTCATAAACTGAATATTAACCTTTATTTCTCCTCTGTCTTTAGTTCTCTTCCCTTGTCTGGACTCTAGGCGAAACCACCTTAAAGAAGAAGGAGAGCGAGTTAAGTTGTGTCTACTGCAGGCTACTCATCACAGTCTGGTTAGCTGGTTAATGTATGGGGCTAATATAATTTAAAATGTGAAAAACTAATTCCGTACCAAAAATGAAAATATTTTGATTTTTCTATTTAAAAGAATACTTGATCTTTTTCAAGAAGCTTTTATTTAGCAGTCATGTATATTACCTGCAGGTATACTGTGTAGCAAATATTTCATCTAGTAACCTTTTCTCCTTTGATTTTGCTCAGGCTCATATGCTAGCAAACATTTTTCCCCTCTGTCCCTTCATTCTAACCACTGGCAAAGATTTATGTCAAGTTCACTAGCAAAGAAATATCTGAATAGTCAACTATCATTTCAGTTCTGCAACTGCAACCCCTACTAAGGTTGACGGTAACTCCACGAGCACCAGTGGCAGACCAGCGAGCATGCAGGTGTATTTAACACTGGTCACCAGTAGGATTAACTTCAGAAGTATTTCCACAGGCTTTGAACCCGTGACAAAAACGCTCACTCCTTAAAGAGAAGTCAAAGGTGTCATCATCTGTTCGAAAAGCAAGTGTGTTTTTTTGCCAGGTCCACCAAAGACTTTATCATTATCCAAGTGCCTTATTAATTCTCTATTGAGCTCCACGGCCCCATGAATGGATGACAGGCAGACAATCCCTTCTCCACACCCATCATCAATAGCCTTTCCCTATTTAAAAAAGGGCATAAGGGCATGTTTCAGATCTGCCAGCTCCCAAGAAGGGCTCTAAACCCACTCAGGAGAAACGCATGCACACATGCTAACTCAGCAATGCAGTATAACGATGAAGTAACTTTTGCACTGGAGACTAAGAAATGAAATTGCCTATCAGCACAGATGCAAAATTGATTATGCAGTTGTACATACATTATTCAGTACTGCCAAACATAGAAAACAAGGTCAGGAAAGGAGAAAAATAACCCTCAATCTCCTTTCAGATTTCATAAATACTTTCAAAGGTGACCACTGAAATCAAATTTTCAGGCAGGGATACTGTTTTTTGAGTTGACAAAATACTTCTAAAAGTGACCCATGAAAGAAATAACGAAAGGATAAAGAGTATTGTGACTTCTTTAGTTGCATTATCACGTCCAAAAGGTTTTATATCCCATACTAAATCAAAATAATTAAGAAATATCAGACCTTCTTTGCCCCAGCACTGGACAATATGAATCCAGACCAGTAGATCCTGAAGTTCAAACTGGTAGGAGGACAATGAAACCTTTAGGAAGACAGTTTTTCTTCTGCTTTGAGGTACCTTCATTCATGTATTTTAAATGAAATGCAAAACCTGAAACATGTTATGCGCCTGAAGAAGATGGATCATTTTTCCTCTTGGTTAATAACGCTTCACTTCTTGGTAACTGATTCCAGACTACAGTCATTACAGAAAACACACACAAGAGAACCAATGATTTTTTTCGGTATATAATATTGCAAAAACTGAAAGACGAGAGCCTACTTGCTTTAAAAGAAAATATGTTTATATATTATTTTTTAAAAAATAAAACCAATACACAGCCATAATGAGCAAGCCCTTGCTCAGACAGAGCTTGTGCCTGCATAAAAAAAACAAACAAACAAAAAAACCCACAAAAAAACCCAAACAAAAACCAAAACACATCTTGAGACTGCAAAAGTCCTCACCATTCCTTAGACACTAACCAAACATAGATAAGGCTTATGGGTGTTTTAAGAGTCTTAATAGGCAGAGAGGACCTCACTTTTTGACATTTAACTTTAATGGCCCTGCCTACGCTGTAAGAAAACACATTCCTCTTCTCCCTCTATCCCTCCCCTCACAGGTCTCAAACATGAATACTGTATCTCTTGGTAAGACTGCTGAACTTTCATATGTTTAGTGAAACTTTAAACTGGTGTGTGACACTTGCTCACTTGTTTCAGAACACTATCAAGACATAAATTCTTAAGCTTTTGCTGTGCGGAAGAAAGCCTTTCCTTTTAAAGCTTAATTGAAGTCATCTATTGACATCCTTATCACGAATCAACAACTGCTCGGTGTCACTGTCAGTACTCACCGCTACTGCCACATCTCCGCATTATTTTGACATTCACCAGGTCTGATGAAGAGAATTTCAGCACACAACTAATACATCGCCTTTGCAGCTTGTACGTTACTTTTCAAAGCAGACTTTCAAGAACTTGACACTAAACACAAGTTCAGCTGGGAAAACAAAGAAACTCTCCTTACCCTCAGAAGAGAACACAATGGCATAAGGGACTGGACCTCTTACCTGCTGGGACCAGGTTCAACGCTGCCACTGATTCCAAAAGCATGTCATCATAAACTCTCTACTCCAGCAAAATTCCTCTGGACTTCAGTGGAATTTCGATTTGAAAAACGATTGCTGGGTCAAATCTTTGTATAAAATACAGATATTTAATTTTCATAGTCATTTCAAGGAGGTTTCTTTGTTACCTTGGAGAGTTTATCTTGTTTTAGTTACAATGAAGGTTCCATATGCTTCAGCTCATAACAAGACAATATGAGAAGCAGACTCAAATCATGATTTTCTTCAAATTCAAAGGCAAATAATTACTTTTTTAAGCAGATGACAACAAATACAGGCAATGCATTTGTGTGGAGCTACACGTGAATGAACAACTGAGTCCGTAAATGTTTCTCATTAGAATCTGCTTCTACAACACATGGGCGTGAGCAACAAATAGAAAAACCAGCGCTGTATATAATAGAAAAAGAATTGGAAAATGAAGTCCACTGTTTTCAGATAACAACATTTGGGTCCTAAAATACAAAATTCCACTATACCACTGCCAATTTAAAAAAAAAAAAACTGTAATGTATTATAAAAGCCAATAAAACTTGCTATTTTGGTTTTGTTTACAGTACTTTTAGCCACAATAAATGCTCCATTTGTCAGGCTGCCATGAGCTTATTCTATAGAAAGCCTGTACGAAGTAGGAAAATAGCCAATAACATACACGAACAAAACAGGGTGGCTTTTATGAGAGCAGATGCCCTTTTATTTAATAACCAAATATTACATCCAGTCTTGCAGACAGTCTTTATTTAAACAGACCTTGTACAAAGTCTGGCAAATTTCCCCAACTTCAAAGAAGCCCTACTGCCTCCTGAATCACATTCATACTTCTTGCTCTCACCTTCAAATGTTCTGTAGGACAGCGTCCTCCGTACACCCTCTAAGTTTGACTTTTCCCCTATGGTTTCCATCAGAACAACCCTTGCTTCTTTTTCTCATCTGGTTTTGAGTGTGCTAATGGGCTTCGCCTGTCTTGAACAGGTTTCTGATCATTTTTATTTTGTAAGTATTATATAAATTGCCACTCTGGATGCTTACAAGTTTTTTGAACACGTAAAAAGAAGATCGGCATTCAAGGCTAAAAAACCCAGCTGCTCAGTCAGTCCCAAAAAACTAAACCCTTATCTAAAGCAACATGGCTATTTTCTAACCATGACAAAATTACTCAATTTTGGCCATACCTACAATTGTGGGTGGAAAAAGTCAACTCTCTTATTTCTATGAAAGGCAGTAACTGTCTTGTGTCTACTAGTAAAATAAATCATAGAGTATCAGCAGTACTGAGCCCTTGGAAAAGATGCACAGGAAGGGTGAAGGAGAAAACTAGAATAAGTTACTATTAATAAGCAAGTTACAAAATTCCAGGGTGCATATTCCATCTAAATAGCTACTGATCTACAAACATATTTTCAACACAATTTTCTTTACCTGTTCTTTTCCTGCCCTTTTTCTGATTTCATTTTCTTCCCGTGAACTTGGTTTTCCAACTCACTTTTGCTTATCTACACTATTCTCTTTGCAGCCTTCATCTTGCATCCAGCAAGTATTTGTAAACCAGTACCTTGTTTCTCTTCTCCTAACAGCAGGAAGCTGATGTCGTGGTGTCTTATCCTCCAAATCTGTCACGGAATTTGACACTTCCAAGTCTTAGCATCTGTCTCCCTTGAAGAAGCATCACTCAACCTATTCTCCTCACCAGTGGCAATGAGCAGGATAGGTTGACAGTATGGGTAGAAAAAAATAACAGCAGTATGGGTAAGAAAAACCACTATGTGATTTTAATTACACTTTAATTATATACTTTAACAACCTCTAAAACCACTGGGATAATTGGCTACCAATTTCAACAGGAATTAGAAGTCTTCTGGCAGGCACATTCAACCTGTGTGTGACAGACCTTCTGACTGTCTTCTTGCCAGTGCTGACGATGGAAACTACTGAAGGAATTTTCCCACTCACTTTTCGGCTTCTCGAATACACCACTCTGCCTCCACTCAACCAGTAAAAATCTATTAAGCTGATCTAATTTTGCTTTGCTGAAATCATTAGATTGCACCCAAAGATTTTTTGCATAACGAATCATTTCAATTCAGAAATTACTGAAGGAATTCCACAAAAAGCCACAGAATCACAGCATCCACAAGGCTTCTGACCTTGATTTTACAGGTTAAATCAGCATCCTGATCTGAACAACTTTAATCTGCTACACAGTGATGAGAAGAATTTCCTACACCAGCAGGTAATTCTAAAACTACCCCTATAAAAGACCAACAAAATCCCAATGACAGACCATGTCCATCAGCTGTCATGGAAAAGAAGTACTTCTTCATCCTAGATCACCATGTTCAAGCTAGATACACTGAAGAAACTTGCTTCACAAAATCCCACTAAGATAAACATCCACAGCTAATGGATAAAAAACAACACCCAGAGCCCAGAACTGTCTCACATTTTCATTAGCAGCAAACACACTCTGAAAAACGCAGAAGTATGTTTTGTGATAAATCACGCGGATGCCATACCGACAGACTGCCCCCAAAGTCAGCGAGGAGGAAAATTAAGGCAAGGGGCCGAGCACAGACTACACTGCATTTGAGGGGAAGTGAAGAAAAAAACCAGATAATTTATTCTAATAAGTGATGACATTCACAAAGATGAATACTATTACTTTCTGGAAGCCAACTGAAATGAGATACACAAAATAGGGTTTAAAAATAAATATTAGAGAGTGACATCGTAACACCACAAAACATATGGGAACTGACATACATCACAACACCCTTACTAAGGGGTTAGCTAATATCAACTGGAATCAAAGTAATTAAAGTGCTCTTAGTTTACTTCCTTTGGCTAAAGACTATGTGTGAATACTTTTATTTTAGAAATACAATAACTGAAGGTATTAAGGCCAGTTTTTTCAGTTGAGTGTGTGTCTAAGCATGTGTGTACACAGAGAAATTGCAGAAGTATTTCAATCCAGATGGCACTCAGGCTCTGACTCAGAATTATGACTTATTCAGAGGATGTGCTTGCATTTGGTGTCAAAAAGTAAATGCTGGAAATATTACTAGATGATTTGAAAATACTGCTATAATCCCATAAAGCTACAACCAAGTACAACTTTTTGTTTTTGTTTTCCCCATAACCACCTTTCTCTTCTTTCCTCACTACTAACTTTCCTTTATTTTTATTACATTTACTGACTGGTACCTCAAAAGCAGTAGCACAAATCCATACGGATCCTCCAGGCTGCTCATCATCTCCATGCCTCGACCAATCTCTCAGTTAACTACTCTTCCCACTTTTGCCTAGAGTGGAATGAGCTGCTTCTCTTACTTTAACCACAATATTTTGGTAATTTCTGTTACAGCCTGCCATTTCCACTATTTCGTTTTGCTGCCTAAAATCACCTAAAGTGCATTTTTTTCTGGTTTAAACTGAATTTAAGACTCAAAATTAGTAAATAATATTTCAAGTGTTCTGTTTTGTAGAATTATTTTTAAATAGGCACTATTCATTAAGAAGCACTGAGCCCATGACATACTATTTATTTACTCGCTGTTTCCTTGCTCTTAATTCAAGTTGTATTTGAAGCCACTGAGTGCCTCTTGCTTATGCTGCTACAGATGAGAGAGAGGATAGGGCAGAGGCAGGTGAAAGGGGAACCTGGCCATAGCCAAGAAGAAATTCACATTTATTTGGAGCATTTCACACAATTTTCGTCACTTTCAGGAAGCTCAGCAGCACTAAGGAGTAAGTGCTTACAACACAGGGGTATTGATCATGGTCAATCGTTAATTCTTGTTTGTTTGCTGAGAAGCTGTTTTTGGCTCTTTTATATGATTGATATAAGCAGAGGAGAAGCATCCTAAGACCAAGATTCCTTTACTGCCTTATGCCCAAATAACCAATTTTTACAACACTGCTGCAATTTTTGTGGGTGGAATGGTTGCTGAGGTATTATAGAAACCAGGGAGAAGGGGAATTAAGTCACAAATAAAAAAAATGTCTCCTCCAACAAAATTTTAATAAGAAATAATAACTCTACCACCACCTGCCCCCCTCAAATTTGTAACATTCCAGACAAGTGTTGTATCATAAACCAGCTGAACATATGATAAAATTAGCTCTCCGCAAAAGCCAATAAAGGAATGGACAATAAATGGTGTGTGATTACAGAACAATAAGGACAAAGCAAATGCCAGTGAAATAAGTAACATCATGGTGAAAGCTAACGGATATTTGGTCTTCTATTGCTGTGTTCATCTAGGGGAAAAAAACCCCAAACTTAAGCACAGTCATTACGAAAAACTTCTGAAAAATAATTCAGAAAATAAGTCATGTCAGTAAATGAGTATTTTAATCCATAACAAATTAAAAAATTGTTTTGATGGTATGCATTGTCAGATCATCAGCAGGATTAAGGCAACTATGAATTATATCTGAATTGGAATGTTTACAAAAACATGTATATGCTTTAAAACAACACAGGCATTGATCATTATTTACATTTAAACTGCAAGACCAAAAGAGGTATATTTTTTCTTCAACAGCAGACCAAAAAAAAAAAAAAAAATTGTCATGTATTTCTCAGAATGACTTAAAAAATCCCAGAGGATTTTACTGCAAAAAATAAAACCATGTCTGAAATTGAAGATCTGAAAACTTACGCTAAATATACTTCCAATAAGTATCTCCCAAGCTTTTTTAACTGTTAAAAAAAACCTCGGTACAACCTCTCAGCATCTGGAGCCTAGCTTTCAACTCAGGAGAAAAGAGCAGAAGTAAAAAGAGCCTGTCCGTTTCCAGCCACAGCAGAGGTGCCAGAGACATAAATTTACAAAGTTAGCACAGTGCGATGGGCACTTCTGCACCAATACAGACAGAAAATGAATGAGGATCCTGCAGACGCTTTGGCTGAAGTCTCAGGAAGAGACCTACTAAGGGACCATCTGAGCCACATCTGGATCTAACCGTTCCAGGAATTTTCATTTTTAAGAATTTGAAAAAACAATCAGTTTCAGAAAGAGAGAGAAAGGACGTCATATGACGGTGAGTACAAAATTTTCACTATGGAATTATAGGAAGTATACTGCTCTGTTTCACTAAATCCTGTGCCAGAGCAAGTTTGTTAGAACACAAGACGTGCGAATCCTATCATGAGGCCTCTGCCTAAAAACTTTACTGCCGACAGAATTTTTCTTAAGATATGACAAGTAACAAAAAAGCTATACAGGAAAAAGGATTATTTCTCCCTACCAGAATGTTCCTGAAGCTGTAACGAATTTTTATATGTATTTCTTCCAAATTATAAAATATTAAATAAATAAAAAGAGAGAAAAAACCAAATGTCGCACACCCCACGGTCTTCCTAGGAATTCAGAATCAGCTGGTAGCCTTCACTTCTCATACCTCCTTACTAAAAAAGCACTAGGGAATTGCTGACAGGGTTCAGCATTGTGCAGAATATTAAATATCTTCTTTGCAATACCCTGGTGACTCTTGAGTCTGTCTCTTACAGCACCATATGTACAGCTGTGTTGGAAAGAGGAAGCTATTAAATATATTAAAAAGTAGAAATATTACCAATAGACACTTCATCAAATAACTGGATCTCATTCATCCCCAAACAAAGCAAGAAATGTTAAGGTTACATCAACATGAGAAAATAACTCTGGATTTAATAACACCACAAGCCTGTTGAACATATTTGAAAGTAAAAACACTGCTTAATAAAACAGATTAGTGTTTCTGAAACAATGAATATAGCTTTCAACCATCAGAACGCTTTGGTAATGAAGACATTGGACTTGGTCTTGAAAAGTACTGGGTATCTCAGTTCCCACACCATAGTCACGGCTGGAAGGTCTTCGGGTCCAAATATATTACCCTTCGTTTACTGCCAACACAGGACTCGGAATATTTTGTATCAAAAAGGATTTAATAAAAGGAGAGTAGGAAAGAGCGTTTTGTTTGAGATCGCGTCTGCAAACATATTCCTGAAAGCCTGCCCTCCTCCCACGTACACGTACAAACATTGCATCCACATCTCCAACTAATGCTTAAAGGGGACAGAGCAACACACACGCGTTCCACCACGGCATACACGTAGACGACCCCGCTAACCTTTCAAAAACATCTCAATCCTTTAGGACTCTGAATTATTTTTTCAAACGTGAGTCTCAAAAAGGACATTTTCTACGTTTCTAAGCACCTAAAGACACTGTCAGGAAAACTGGACTTGGCTCCTAAGAATTTAAATCGGCATTATGTGAGCACGTGCTGCCAAAAATCCCACTAACCGCCTTTCCGCGCTTTTACACTTATATAAGACATTTACAAGCACGGCTGTTTGGCTCTAAAGCCTGACACCCATCAACTTTTAATAAGATCTGCAATCTTAAATGCTCAAGTAACTTCTGAAAATAGGACCGAGGCTGTTTGTAAGAATTTCCCCGCAGGCCCCCATCTTCTGCAGCACAGCTCGCAGGCAGAGGCAGCTTCTCGGGGAGCGCCGGCAGCGTCAGCGATGGTCTAGGGAAGCCCCGCCGCACATTTGCACGGGGCAAGTTCCACTCTCACGCTCCAGAGAAAGAAATGGAACAGTAAAGGACACTTATGAAGCCCTGCTAAGCACGACTTCATGTAAAACTACTGAAGAGGTCGGAATGTTTATTAAATTGTCACAAGGACTATGTTAATTACCCCATTTACACATTTTTGCAATAATTTCATAAGACTCCAATACTACTTTTGCTAAAACTGGTGCTAAAGCATATGGTTCCCCAAAGGGAAAAGAGGGTTAGTTACAGTATGATTAATCACATATTTTCCTCCAGAATTCGTATTTCTACCTAGATATACAAAGTTTTTACAGTGACTAGTATTTCTACTCGATTCATTCACCTTTCTTCAGAGCAGCTAAGTGTTTAAACTAAAGCAGTTGTCTCTGACTTGCAAGATAATTACAACTGATGATTAAAGAATATTTAAGATGCATGTCTGAAGAGCAGAAACTTCTTGAATCAAGTGTAAACAGAAATTAAGACCCTAGGGCTACAGGTATTACCATGTGGTGCATCAAGGTAACTGGTTTGTCCTTAAAATGATCAGCAATTAAAAAGTATAATACTTCAGACCATGAACCCATGAAAGATTTGGCAAGGACACGTTCTTTCCTATGGCATGGCTAGTGAACATACTAAAAATTGCTGAAAATTGATTTTGCTAAAAATTTAGTTTACAAAAACAAGCCCCACCAACACCAGGGCAAAGACAGCTTTCACTTGTCTTTGGTGCTCCCTCAACCTCAGCCACTGCACATAAGCAGGACCAGGTCTGTAGATGGTTTCTGCAGGAACAGCTGACCAACTAGACCTGGGTGGTGTTGCTGTACTGATTTCCACCTCTAACTGCCCACTCAGACTCTGCTGGAGGTTCACACCTCCCCAGCAGTCAGCGGCACACAGACTGTGCCAGCCTCTTTGTCACTTTGTTGCAACGTCCAGCATCTCACCACAGACCCACCATCACTACCAGAAGAAATACCAGACTTCAGTTTTAACAGCTGAGATTTGGCAACAGGAGCCTTTCTACTCTACTGACGAGACACTTGAGGGAGGAAGGGCACCTGGGGCAGGAACCTTTGAACCACCGCAGAAATTGTCAGCGCTCATACGTCACTGCTTACATACAGCTAGCTTGGAGGTCTCCATGCTGTTCCCTGACTACTTCTGTGGGACAAGCGTGCCTAAAACAAACACAAAACACGTACTCGCAAGCATGCCCGCAGTACGCTTACACCCACAGTTTATTCCCATACACTGGAGGATAAATTACAGTGGTACCAGTCGTCCTTTGCAACCATGTCCTAACCAGAAATTATAAACAATTTTACTAATTTAGTTGAAAAACCCAGAGTTGGACACGCTTACCATTCAGCCTAAGAAACTGCTGTGATGCCTTTTTTTTTTTTTTTTGCTTTCCAGTGCCAGAATTTGCTAGCAAACTGCAATGTTATTTGATGAAGGCTAATACAACAGCAGAAATTTCTCTTCAGTCTTCTCTGTTAAGGCCTGCTGCACAGAGCAGCCTGCAGGATCACGGCCTAGGACTAACCAGGAGCAGAAAGGCGCTGTGCTGCTGTTGTAAGCCCTCATTAAGTCACAGTTCATTGAACACTAAAACATAAATATCAAATACATAAAGACGCTTGGTTGCAGCAATTAAAGGAAAACATTTTTAAAGAGGCATCAGGCTTCGAGGGAGTCTGTCTCATACACTGAGGTAGGAGTTGAATGAGGATAAGGTCCTGAGCAGAATGAAGAAAAATCTTTAGAAAAACAGACTGTGATGAATTCACGTTGCAGAGAAGAATTTGTCAAAAAATGTTAATGTTATTGACAGGCCTTCCCTGTGCAGCACTACCACTGTAATTACAGTAAACTTCACTCTGGAAGAGGTCAGGCCACAATGACATAACTGTATACATTAGGGGCTTTGAACACACCACAGGAGAAAGAAACATACTATTTTCATTCCAAAGTACATTGATAATAAGGCTACTATTCCCCCCACCAAGTGCAAGTGTACAAACTATAATGGGAAAAAAAAGAACCATCACTTACTCTGTTTTCCTTCTTTGCTTGTCCTCAAATATATCATTCAGGCTTATTGCCACCTGTCCCAAAAACTTGTCCAGCCCCACCAGCGACCTGTGCATGACAATCAGGTACAGGATGTATTTTTCTGGATTCTCCTGCATGAGTAATCCAGGGAGCTCGAAGGAGGCCTCTTCTTTCCAGACGGGATCCAGGGTCTTCTCGGCCACCGAGGTGGAGTACTTCTCCTTGCCCAGCTGTATGATGGTGTAGGCGTCGTTGCTGCCATTTTTACCTTTTGGCTTCAGACCTTTGGCTTGAAGGACCGTAACCTGCACGTGAGTTGGGAACCACTTCTGGGCTTGCTCTGCTAACATCATCTCTGAAGCTCGCAGCAGCAATAGCAAACGCAAGGTCTGTAAGTCCTGGAGCTCCTGCGTAAGGGCACTTAACGGCGGAGACACCTGTCAGGGGGGCAGCGCGCTCCTTCCTCCGGCGCTCCTCGCCGCGGGTGGCACTCGCCGCTCCTCAGCTTCCCCCGTCCGCACGC
>NW_010247008.1:23842-28747 GCF_000690775.1 Eurypyga helias | reverse complement strand
GAGTTTGGTTTGTTTTGTGCAAGTCAAAAAGCAGCCCCTAGTAGTCTACTGTGTTAAAGCTAAAATGCGCTTAAGGATATTTCATGTGAGACCAAGCAATGCTGTAGATGGAAAGACTGAAAGAAATGGTGACAGATTAATGTGCAAACTGTTACTTGGTCATCCTGAGGATACATCTTTTTAGACTCTCTTCATCTTTGCTGTCTGCAGATAACAGCCTTAAAGGAAAATTCCAGCCATCGTCTCTTCTTCATGCATAGCTTGTCTCACCCTAACCAAAAGCTGTGCTTCTGCAAGCACTACAGTGGGTGCTTCAGTGAAGATGTTTATGGACTTAAACTTATACCTAACATAAGCAGAGCAGGAGCCTAGTCATTGCATACTGTAATTGGGACATTTTGGTGCTTCTCCCTGTTGGACTTGGCTTTTTGCTCTTGGGAAGATACAACTGTGGGTCCAGGCTCATTCTATATAGGGAGTAATACTCCTGGCCAACAAATGAGGTGCAGAAAGAAGAAGCAAGGGTCTTGGAGGCAGGGGAAAATTGAGGAGCTGTCTATGTTCAAAGTACTTTTGTTTCACTGAAGAATAATTGAAGGAAATAAAAGTTACTGCAGGATCATGAACACTACAATTAATAGATTTACAATTTTCTTCTGGTTATATTCATATCTTCTCATTTGGGAAAGATGTCTTGCTTTTCTCTCTCCATGTTCTAACACAAAGCCTAAATCAGGACAACGGAAGCAGTGTTAGGCAAAGTGGTGTGGTTCACCTTTAGTATCTGCTTTGAAAGCCGGTCAACTCTAGCTTGGCCATTCTTGCTAATGGCAGTCCCCCAGAGGCATACACAGATGGTTTCTGGGGGAAGTGCTCTCATCCCTGATGAAGCTGTTCCTCAGAAACCATCATCCCTAAATTGTGCAAATGGCATCTACTGAATTGCCTGCAATCTAGATTCATCCAGTCAAAGGGTCTGTCTGATTGAATGCACTGCCTTCAAACGACTCTTCGTTATCACACTCCTGTGATGTGTGCTTAAAAAGCAAAGCTGTTCATCTTTTTGTAAAAGGTGCTAAAACATTCTCTGGCACAAGTGTTAGACTTAAAAGCCCTACAGTATACAGTAGAAAATCCTTTTCTTTATTGAAATTGGCACAACACTGGCCTTCATCTACTTCTCTGCCCTCGTGCAAGTACTGTATGTCAGTTTTCTATGTAATTTGCACATTATTCTGGAGGTGTATTCTGTGCAGTCATGCTAATTTCTTCTGTGTCAAAAATAAATGTGTGTTAAAAGGCTGTGCAGCCAAAACCTGAAGCAGATTTTTTTTTCTACACAAACAATTCCAGTGAATTGTTATATATTACAGCATCTTTCTTTAATTGTTTATTCAAAATGTGTTGAAAATTCCTCAGTTACCTGCAATTTATGTCAAATGTTGATTCTGATTTTACATCTCACCAAAAATGGCCAGCTTAGATAGAATTTCTAGAGGAAAGATTTTCCACTGGTTATTGCAATTCTCCAAAAGCTGTAATCTGAATACAGTAACAGCTAACTAGTATTAAAAGATTACAAGAGAAAAATATAATCAAAAAGATTACACAGTCTGTGCAACCTCTATAAGGATTACACTGATATTGTATGTTTCCTTACAAGGAAGGACTTCTGTTCCTCTGCCTAATGCTATTGTGTCTTCTCATGCAATCATTGAATAAAATGGACGTTGAAGTCAGTAAGGACATAACCTAAGTGGAGGTTGCTGGGAGAAAACAAGTTGTACAGGCTAACAGTTCGACTTAGCATCTTCCTTACATTTATTGTAACAGACAGGACCTCCTATATTGAAAATATTACTTGAAATCTGACTTTGATACAAAGACTAAGACGTTTTGATCTAACTGAGCATTCCAAATGCAAAGTGTTTCATTTTGAGAATACTGCACGGATGTGCCTTTTTCTGCAGTGATAACTAAAGGACATTAAAATATTAATTGAATTGTACCAGCCCATATAAAGTTATGTCATCTGTGACAGGTACTTTGTTCAAACGACGAATAAAAGAAAGTCAGCTTAATAGTAACATTTAGAAATATTTTACTGTCAGCTGTTTCAGAATCCTGTTTAGAGGACAGCACAGCAGAAAGCTATGAACCTGCACACTGGATTTGTGGCACCCTTCCTGGAACAGTGAGACAAGTCCTCCTTCTATCTTGTTATGTGTTTTTATGGAGTCACAGTGGAGATGGACATTTTAAGACATAAGTTACATTTCAATAAGTGACTTTCCACAAAGCACTGTGATGCTGACTACAGTACACAGCAGTTCATATTAGGAGCATACGGTATTGCTGGACCACAAGTAACTTGTGGTTACAGCAATTATAAATAGGTTATGCAAAATGGGGGTATTGTATTATTTATACTTGTGCATTGCATATTGTAGTGTAAAAGTAGGAGCACAGTCATACTTAACAATAAATGTTTTGCTTCTCAGAGATATTCAAACAAGAGATTAATTATTAAACATGCAGGTTTGCACTGTGGCTTTCTAAGGATACACAAATGCTCTGGTATAGCATTTTTACACCACTGAGTTGCATAAGGTTGTACATGTGTAACAGTAGGTTCTACCTGTCTTAAATGCCTTGTTTACTTTTGGAAAGCTAAACTGAATGCCTTGGATCCAAGGAGAGGTCTTGTGGTTTGCTGGAGTCTGTGATCTCTGGGCTTCAGTGTTTTAATATTTTCACATATGATTTTTATCCTTCTGGCCTCTGTGGTGGTAAAATGTAATCTCTGTTCACTACTGTGTACTTGCAATGAAGCGTGAGTCAGATCAGAGCTCAAAACTATATGTAGTCATTTCCCTCTGTCCAAAATGGCACAGCAGACCTGTCATTCCAAGGGAAGGTGTATAACAAAATCTGGAGCAGATACCAGCAAAGTAACTTGCAAGAATTTTTCCCCATTTACAAACTCAACTAAGGTAAAGTTGAATCTTTGCTCTCAATAACCCACCAGGCAGTATAGAATGTAAAAAGCTACAGAAACATTTTTTTTTACTTGCTGCAACAATCATTTGACAACTTTGTGAAGCAGGGACGGAAACTGGGTGACTTCATGTTACCTCGGGGTATATGAGAACTGCAACACCAAAGAGGGGAGAAATACAGAAGCAGCCTATATGGTGATGAGCATATTTCAGCTAGTCTCACTTTCTAGAAAGACAGTCACATCATTTGTGGACTAGGGGAAGACTCCTTTTGCTTACTGATCCAGTTGAGTTGCTGAGTTCATCAAACCTGTAGGAAGGAGGAAAATTAAGGCTCATCATCTTAATTTGCAATATAAATGAGCCTTGAATACCCTTAAAGCACAGTAAATACTGATCAAGATTAAAAGGCGGACTTTTACGGACTCTCCATAGCATAAAGAGAGCCTACAGTGATGCAGTGCTCAATCATCAATCTTCTTCACAGTTAGTCTTAAATTATTAATTTTGCAGGTAGGATGGCTTCAGGGAAAGCTGGCATCTAGCAACAGTTTCAGCTCCCTGCAGTCACACCTTACATTTTATTTTACAAAGAAAATAATTTCAATAACATGCTCCTTTCCAGACCTCAACAGGTAAATCTGAAAGCTGAATTCAAATATTCATGCAGGTTAAACACCCCTCTCCTTTGGGAAATCTGAATTAGACAGCCCCAGATATATAAGAAATGGCCTGACAAAACTGTATTGATCAGCGCTGATGCATAGGCGCTGGTGCCACACAGTGTTGTACCACAAAACCCTATTACAGTGAAATCACATTGCCCTAGAAGATCACAGAACTAGCTTTTATGAGTAACTACAGGATTCAGTTTAAATGATGTGAAAATCAGATTCTAAATTACAATACTGGTTTACATTGCCCTACTGAATAAAATGCCTGTCACCCAAAATATTAACCCATTTCTATTACATGCTAAGAAAATTATTTTTCCTCTGGTCACAGCAATATTTTTCATAATATAAACTATAAAAAGTTAATTGTTCCCCTTTTTAACCTGGCAAAGTTGCAGATTGTCAGATAGCTAGGCAGCTTAGAAGCTGGTAAACACACACAGTGAACAAACTGACACTACTTTGACAATAAGCATGATTTACTGCCTATTTTTCTTAAAAAATCATGTCTTTCAAACCAGTATTTAAAACCAAGTTGGACTTAGAAGTCAAAATACTTACTGAGTGGCAGTGAATCAGGAACATTACACATTTTTGTCTCCCTGTGATGTGCCATTTATCTAGAGTAAGTCATGGCGCTGTTTTTTTTAATTTCAAAACTACTGCTGGTAAACACTACCAAACACTCCAAATCCTCCTACTTTGAGATTTATTCTTTTTTATATTCTCTGGAACATATTTTGAGTCAAATGAATTAATTTACACTAAATAATACTATTTATGTATTTTAAAATATATGAATATGATAGAGTCTTGGTTGACACATATTAGAATTTCTTAGCTAGGACTAACAAAAACTAAAATGCAATTCCTGGAGCAGGGTATTCCTGCCTGCTCATAAATATGGAAAATAAGATGTCACCTAATTTATTATATTTGTTGTACCTCTTCCTTCTTCCCTCCTTTGCAAATTAATGTTTAACATAAATTGTGACACTGAATTAAAGTGTCTAGTTCAAGACCCTGTTTTGTATCTCCACTTAGGTCAGTAAAATACACAAAAAAAATCTCTTCGCAGAAGTTACAGTAAACATAGTTATCCTCCTTTGGAAAAAGCTTTTCCTTGTACATCTTTATGACTGTCCAGGTCTGGTTTTGTCAGGCTTCTTCCACTCTGGAGCAAATAATCTGTGTGTATGGGATTCCTTGAAAGATCAGAGCCCTGAAGAAAG
>NW_010247008.1:14878-23813 GCF_000690775.1 Eurypyga helias | reverse complement strand
GAAGTTGAATGACTCAATTCTTCTACAGAAGTGAGTTCTGGAATATAACAGTTATTACCAGTGGTTGTCTCATGGACCAACAGTATGTATCAGACTCCTTATGAGGGACATTCTGTACTGGCTAGTGCTTTTAGCCTCAGATGAGTTGAAATCCAATTTTAATATTTACTCTTAAAGCTAGGGTAGC
Organism: Eurypyga helias; assembly: GCF_000690775.1. Lineage (NCBI taxonomy): Eukaryota > Metazoa > Chordata > Aves > Eurypygiformes > Eurypygidae > Eurypyga > Eurypyga helias. The sequence goes on along the minus strand of NW_010247008.1, from coordinate 23,626 downwards.
AAATACAGAAAAGTTTACTAAACATCTCTTGAAAACACATCTGTCATGTTTTGTACAGATCTAGTCATCTGTGTAGAGTTTCTGGTCCTGCCAGCTGGAAGTAACACAATCACAGAATGTAGCAGCTACTTACTTATTTGGTAAGACTGTTGACTACAGGTATTTCAGGTCAAACTGAGGCATGCTGTTCTGGTTTTGGTTGGGATAGTCTTAATTTCTAGTATGAGACTATGTTTTAATCTGTCATGTTTTGTACAGATCTAGTCATCTGTGTAGAGTTTCTGGTCCTGCCAGCTGGAAGTAACACAATCACAGAATGTAGCAGCTACTTACTTATTTGGTAAGACTGTTGACTACAGGTATTTCAGGTCAAACTGAGGCATGCTGTTCTGGTTTTGGTTGGGATAGTCTTAATTTCTAGTATGAGACTATGTTTTAAATTTCTGCTGAGAAGAATATTGACAACACATTTTTCAGTTGTGTATGAGACTATGTTTTAAATTTCTGCTGAGAAGAATATTGACAACACATTGATCTTTTCAGTTGTTGCCAAGCAGTGTTTACATTAAGACAAGGGCTTTTTCAGTTTCTCATACTGCACCTGTGTTTCCAGCTTCTTCTCTACAGAAAACTGGGAGGAGACACAGGCAGGACAGCTGACCTAAACAGACCAAAGGGATATTTCGTGTTATAAGATATTATGCCCAGTATATAAACTGGGGGATGGCAGGGGGGGATTAGCTAGGGCTGCATCAGTCAGCAGGTGGTGAGCAGTTCTATAATTTATTTTTTCCTTTGTTGTTGCTTTCCTTTTCATTACATATTATTATAACTAATAGCAGTAGTAGAAGTCTCCATTGCATATTATTGTCATTATTAGTAGTATCATTGTTTTATTTCACATAATTTCAGCTATTAAACTGTTCTTATCTCAACCCATGAGTTTTCTTACCTTTTCCTCTGATTCTCTCCTCCATCCAACTGGAAGAGGCAGGAGGTGAGCTAGAGGCTCTGTAGTGCTTAATTGCTGACTTGTGTTAAGCCACAGCACATGCAGAAATCATTAACATAGTAGCTTTTTGTTTGTTTGATTGGGTTTGTTATATGAAGCATGGGCAGCTACTTACCTTGTAAACTTTCAAATTCAGTGAGGTTCCTTGTGTTTGGAGATAGCAAAAAAACTATTCTTCATCAGTTACTTATCGTATGGAATTTTTAGTAATAGTACTTCTAGTTCTCATTCCAGGCAAAAAAAAAGAAGAAAAAAAAATTTCAAACCAATAACTAGAAAAAATTCCTATAACCTGGGTAAGTAGAAGGCATCTCTACTGCTCTCTGCTGAGAGACTGCAATGAATCAACAGGATATTTTAGCACTGGTTTTATTTGGAGTGAGATATGACTGAATCTCATGTAGACAGAAATTCATTCTGTACACGTGCATGTGACTATCCAGAAGTTGAAGTAAGAAATTGTGATAAAACTCTAAGCTGATTTGTATAACCTAACTAAATAGTTGATTTAAGATCACATTCATATATGTTTGATAGAAAGTAGTTATGGATATATTTGCCAAAAGATTAATATTTATCTATGTATGCTTTTTCTATATCAAGCACTGTAAAACATTGTTTTCCTTAAATTTTCAAAAGCATTCACTAATTTTGTTTACTGTTATGACAGTGAGCAGTGATGAATTGCTGTTTGGGAAAGCATCCAGAATTTGTTATGCATTTAAAAACGTACAACTTTGCTATGATGCTAAATAACTGAAGTATTAAAAGACAGTATAAACAATAGTACAGAATAATTTCTAGCTCTGAAATATTTTCACAATTTAAAATTCATACTAATATGATTGACTTTCAGTTGCTTGCTCTAATATGGTCTGTTTTCAAGTTTGTTCTTGCTATCAGAGTGATGACAGGAGCTAGACTAATCTGTAGACAAATTTTTTGAGCCTGTTTTGAAGGGAGAATAGAAAAGAGAACAGAATCAACAGAAATGGCTGATTGTGCTTCACTCCCTCTCTTTCTTCATACTCCTGCATGTAAGGGGGTGGATACTGGCTAACGAAGGCAAAAAGCTTAGCGGATGGGTAAGGAGTTGTGATGAAGTGGCAGTTTGTTCAGCACATTAGCAGCTCTTCTTCTCAGGAACATATTTTTTGGGAACTCAGATTCTATACACTGTAGATTTTGCCTGCTGTTTCTTTATTTTTGTTGGTGTTCTTGTTCCTTTAAATCTGGCAATATCAAACATTTGGTTTGCAGTTGACTGTTTTTCATTTGTGAACCTTACTCCAGGTTATTTGTTCCCCCACTACTACTGGGAAAAAACATAGTTTAAGCATAGCATGCATACTGCATTTTGAATTAACTGAAAGCTCTATTTTACATGTGGTTCCACAGGAGCTGAAAAGTCTTGTATTTCCCTAGAGCTCACATCAGAAATGTTCTAGTTCAACTTTGTTTTACTTCTTTGAGACAAATCCTTTCTGAGTCATTTGTTTACAAACACTGTGAAATTATTAATGTCTCTGAAGCCATGGATTACAGTGGTTAGCTTGTGTGAACACTTCACACTAAACCCATGTGGAACTAAATTTAACATGAATTATGTATGGACAAGCTACATGTTTATGGTGAAACAAACAAAGTAAAAAGATGTATCTCCCCTTATTTGAAGATTAAAACGTGGAAGAATTTTCACAAGGTTTGATATTTATTAAATCCAGATAATGCATTTAATGTGGAATATAAATTCCTTTGTATTTGGTAAAGAAAAATTCCTCCATCTTTATTTGTTCTCCATATCAGAAGGCAGAAGGCTTACAGGTGATCCAGACAGAAGACAGTGTCAATATTCACTTACCACCTTTTAGAAATATGTATTTCTGTTCTTTGCGTTCATCTGCTTTAATTTCATGTTTCCTTTACATTTCTAGATCTTCCAGATTCCTTATCAAGGAACGTAAGTTTCATAAACTACCCTTAGCATGAGGAACAAAGCTGCTGTCTTTCAGAGGGAGGCTGCTCCCTCTTCAATGCTGGTGGGATCAATCTGCTAGTCATGTTATCAGGTGCATGAGGATGGTGAAATGGTACGTTTACGAACAGGAGACAAACTAAAGTTAAAACATATACCTCAATTCTGTCATTTTCCATCTTCTAAGCATTTGAATTTGCAGTACTGTGCTTTTTAAGCATTGGAATTTGCAATATTCTGCTCTCTTTAACAGTGTTTTCTGTGTCACTTCCTGTTTCTTTTTTAAAAAGAAAACTGAAAAAAAATGCTAGAAATTTTATGAAAATTTTATGATCACATTGAAAGACATCTGTTATCTGTAGGTGCCTGCCAGCTGAGCTGCTACCATAACTGAAATCAGTGGCAATTTATTCTCTACCACTGACGGAGTAGGCACTTCCCTCACAGTTTTCACTGGAGGGACATGGGACTCCTCGATGTCTGAGTTTGCTCCCTATGTCCTGTTGTCATTTTCTTCCTACTACAGCATGTTGTTTAACTTGCTTTGCTGAGCCTGAAGTCCTTGTTATATCCAACTTTTTGAAAGAAAACCACACTGTAGCAGTCAAACACTTGCCTGGTTTTCTTTCCACTTCTTCCTACCACTGCATTTGCCTACTTCTGTGCATCTTTAATTCTTTCTCTACCCAGTCCTATCCATTCACTACGCTTGTGTTCAGACTGTTTTGTTTTACATTGTTCTGGTATTTTCAATGCTTTCATCCTTGCATTGCTTACCTCAGTTCCTCTTTTCCAGTCTTCTACTATGCTACTTTGTCCTTGGGGCAGCCCTTGGGCAAGGCATCGTTCTTCTCTGAGTTTGGCATCTAGGGACATGGTTTAGGGGTGAAGTTGGCAGTGTTGTATTTACAGCTGGACTTGATCCTGAGGGTCTTCTCAAATCTAAATGATTCTATGATTCTTCCCATGTCGTCTCCCAGCATAGGCAATGCAAAACCCCACCTCCAGTTTGCAGTGTCAGTACTTTCTCCACAGCCAGGCACTGGTATTTCAACAGGAGAGAGTTCGCGGTTTCTCTTTACCAGTGCTTTGTGGTGCAGTTTTCCCTGAATGAAAAATTGTCCCGATTTTTCCACACACCCCCCGGCGATTATGTTCAGTTTAAAGAAGTCTTCTAACAAGGTATCTTGGTCAGACCTTCTAAGGAAAGGTGGTACCTGTTCTTCCAAAACAGCGGAATAAATCTCCCCAATTATGGATGTGCTAGAAAGATGGCATTGCTTTTTTAATGGCAGGGGACATGGGGCACAGTTCTTCCTAATGTATCCACCCAACCTCTACCCTAGCTGTACATTTATACTATGCTTATCATATATAGTCATCACATTTCTTAGAATGATTGTACGTATTCATGATCTTTCCATGAACCAGTTCTTATATTCATTTCCTCCTGTGCAAGAGCATACTCCATGACGAAGGGTCTCCAGGGGTCTTCAGAGCGTCTCTGCAGCCTATAGTGTTCTTCCTATGGTGCCTGCTGCCTGAACTTTTAAGTTCACCTTCCATATAAGGTGACAATTTGGCTTTACATGTTCCCTTTGTTCTTTGAAGTGACACATCTCCTTTGCTTCTGGCCCATATCCTGTTACTTTGTTCTTCTTTGATCTACCTGGTCACTTTCTTATTCTGCTTAGTTAGCAAAGCTCATCTGCTATTTAAAAAACTTAATTTTTCTTGTAGTTACTTATTACCTTCTTCTATGAATTTTCAAGGTTAGAATTTTCCACACCTGAAGGACCTATACTGCATGGGTTATCTGGACCCTTTGTGTTGTTCCAGTGGTACCCAGCAACTACAGATTTGTACCTGGTTAGATATAAAGCCCATGGCATGTAGTTCATTTTATATCCATGCAGCAAGATAAAGCTGCAGAGCACTGATGGATGTTAGCTGTACATTTATCTAGACACAGATATATACTATTATGTTTCTGTTAAGATAAGTATTAATGATAACAGACCTTTGTGTAAGTTTAGGATGTTCTTATAAAACTGGTTTATAATAATAGATGTTTTTTCCTGATCTCATGTGCAGCTTCAATAATGAAACAGAAAGAAAAATATGGCAAAATAACACCTTGGTGAAAATTCTCAAGACACCAGACTTTACTGGACATAACATAATGTAACAAACATAGAATCATAGAATCATAGAATGGTTTGAGTTGGAAGGGACCTTAAAGACCATCTAGTTCCAACCCCCCTGCCATGGGCAGGGACACCTTCCACTAGACCAGGTTGCTCAAAGCCTCATCCAGCCTGGCCTTGAACACTTCCAGGGATGGGGCATCCACAGCTTCTCTGGGCAACCTGTGCCAGTGATTCACCACCCTCTGTAACATAACCTGCCAGACTTTACTGACCCAATTTTAGTGAACATAAGCAAATTGTACTGATTCAGTCAGGCAAATGAGTCTATCTCAGTGGCTGGACCATATCAAGTTTGCTGTTGTAGTTAAGACCTAGTCTCAGTGTGGCTGCTCCTATATGCTTAAAAGCAAAATGAAGTCTGCTCTTTACTGCCAGGATTATTTGTTTAGTGCTATTTCTAAAACAGGCCATAGTGAGGACAGGTGGGAATCCCAGCTGACACTCAAGAGTGAGCAGTGGCTTCCCTCAGAAGCGTTTGGAATAAATGAGTGACATTGTATGTGTGTGTGTGTTTGTATATTTGTCTATTAGATAAATTTTAAACTGAGGAAATACTTGTACTTATCAAGACTATGAATTGTTAGAGCACTAATAGTGATGATCTTTTCTATAGTACTTTTAATCTTTAATTACCATAAATGCATTCAGAATCAAATAAAAGCCATTAAATTCATCATCATTACTCCGCTGATGTATTTAGGTCCTAAACTGAATTTTGTCTTTGTTTTTTTTCTCTCCCTTAAATTTCTATTCTCCTATACAGCAGCTGCACAAACCAACTCACAATAATAGCAGCAGTGATGTTGAGAAGACAGAAGTACAACTTGAGTAACTAAAACGAATTATACTTTTGCATAAAGCAGGGAAATGCTTATTGTAATTTTCAGGTCATTTAATTGCTGCCTGATGAAAAGAGAGTGATTACTAGACATTTGTGTAAATGCTTACTGATCATTAACGTTTTATCTGCTAGCTGCCACCATTACTCTTCCCAATGTTCACTTAAAAATAATGAGTTCACATAACTCAGCTAGTCAACCACAAAGTGCAAATAACAAAAGGGTCATACTTCTTCAAACAATACAAGTGCTGAGAAATTTCCACCGAATAATTAAGTAAATAACTACAAATAATGCATCTTTTACTCTGCATATATATATTTGTGCAGCTGTGTATACAGGACTTTTTCATTTTAAAAAAAAAAAAATTTAGTCACCTCCATATTCTCCTTCAAAGAAAGCAAATTGTTCAGAAAAATCTGGGAGAATCAAATATATCTCTCATATAAATTTTAGATATTCTTAGCAAAAAAAAAGTTTAGTTCAAATGTTGCTTTAGCAGAGAATTAGAAGGATTATATATTATATGTGTTATATAAATCATAATGTATTAAGAGATTAAATATCTCTTGTGTCCTTGCACATAATGCATCACCATTCTGGTGGAAGCATGTGGGCGAAAGCCTGTCATCCTGCATTGCCATCCCCTGGGGATAGGTACTGGCTGATGTTTGCAGTGAGATGCTTCAGCTGCTCTGAGCTGCCCCAGGGGCCTGGCTGGCAAACCCACAGCACTGGGATCCCCTTAGGCCCTGGACAAGGTATGTGGAAGCTGGGACCTCCAGTTTGTATTAAGGGGAAAATATTTGATTAAAACTCCCACCAAAGCTTGGAAACCGGTACTTCTATCACAGGTGTTAACAATCCTATAGCCAAATGTTTTCTTAAACCATATTGAACTATTTTGAGGGGTTATTTTAACATTTGAATCTATGAAAAATTTACACCACCAGCAAGTAGACTTCTTTCTGCTGACTTCCATGGACTTTATATCAGGAGCTGATCAGTTAATTTAAGGGATCAGGTTCTTCCAGTTTTAGATGATGATGCTACTTTCACTTCCCTATGTGGGGCAACAACCGGGTAGGAAACTCACGTTTGTGAAAGTCCAAATATTGCCCATTCAGCACACTGGGGTACACCGAGGTGTCAGATAAAAAACAGGCAATTAGGACTTTAGCTAATTGTGCTTCATTCTGTACCCCACTCCCGGCCCTGTATGCTGCCTCTCTCCAACTTCCCAGCTGTGCTTCACAGCACTGCTGATGCTGACCCAGAAGTGAGCAGCTGAGATTTGCAAATACTCCTGGCTGTTGCAGGTGGTACTGACTCCTTCTATGGCCCGGGCAGCAGTGAAGACTCACAGTTGGGTTTGCAAAAAGGCAGCCTTAATAAAGCCAGGGTTAATGTCCTCTCTCATTGAGAACTCCTCCTTCTTCTGCCATTCCTTAACTTCCTCCACACCGCCCAGCAGCCTCTCTTCTGCATCAGCCACAGAACAGCAATGTTGCTGCTGACTGAAAACGATTCTACTCATCAGAGTAATTTCTAATATTTTAATTTAGTAGCAAATTTGTGAAACTTCAGTTTGTGATGACTGAACCACCTGTCACTACTTTCTGCTTCGTAAAATCATACAGATAGTTACAATGTGTATTCCTTGAGACCTGAGAGTTTATTTACAATGCACTCTGAGGCAGTTTGAAAGCAAGATATACTGCTTTAAAGTTTATTAGATTTAAAGCAGAGTTAAATAGCTTTATTAACACAGGATAAAACACTGAATTCCTTACCTGCACCTGTAAAATGTATAGGGAGAGTTCAAATGATTAATTTTTGTACACATATAAGTCTATGTTGTGGTTTAACTGCGGTCGGTAACCAAGCACCATGCAGCCTCTCACCCTCATCCCCCAGAGGAGATGGAGAGAGAATCAGAAGGGCAAAAGTACGAAAGCCTGTGGGTTAAGATAGGAGCAGTTTAATGATGGAAATAAAGTTGAAAAAAAAAAAAATTGTAATGAAAGGAGAAGGGAGGGGGGAGAAGAGAAAGAGAAACAAAACCCAGGAAAAATAAGTGATGCAACCACTCACCATCTGCTGATCAACACCTGGCCAGTCCCCAAGCAGTGATGGCTGCCCCCTGTCCATCTTTCACTAGTTTATATACTGAGTGCCCAACTTGGAACACGTCATATGGTATGGAGTAGCCCTGTCACCAGTTTGGGGCAGCTGTCCTAGCTATGCTCCCTCCCAGCTTCTTGTGCACTTCCTGGATGGCAGAGCATGGGAAACAGAAAATTTCTTGACTTAGTATAAGCACTACTTAGAAACAACCCAAACATCAGTGTGTTATCACATTATTCTCATACTAAATCCAAAACACAGAACTCTACCAGCTAGGAAAAATGGAAACACACATGGATGCTGTGAAATTTCTTACTGATCCCATTAGCATCTTCTCACATAGATTTGTAAGTATTCTGCGTGTTTAAATGATCCATAAAGCCTACAACTAGTGCTTCCCTTTTCTTAAAGTGTTAGTAGGAAATTAATGAACTAAAAATCTGGTTAAGGTAGAGTTAATTATCTGAGGGTTTCTTGTGCTCCTGCAGAACAACAGGTTAGACAGAACTTTAAGAATCACAAAACTCGGAGTTTTAGACTTCCCACACAGGTCAGATCCCAAGGTCAGTTCTGTGAAGCTACACC
>NW_010247008.1:0-14841 GCF_000690775.1 Eurypyga helias | reverse complement strand
CATTCCTGTTTTCAATTGCCAGCTGTATCAGGGTCAAGATTAAGGGAACAGATATGTTCTTAACTCTTCATTTCCTGCTTTTCAAATAGTGAGTTATGCTTAAATTTGGATTCTTGAAGGGAGACATCACTTTCCAGCCTTAATTAATTAAGTCTCTCCAGAAAGTTGTCAGGTCATAAAACTGCAGTTAACTAAAAACTAAACCTCTGGACATGAAGAAGTATATTGAATTAAGAACACTATAAACAGCAAAGAGTTGTACAAGATGGATTATTCATTTTGATATACAATGCATGAAAATATTTTTTTTTTTTCAGATTTTCTATCAGCTTGCTAAACAACTCCAAGGTATCACTGTAATTTCTCTAGTCTATGGGGTGCAGTTTTATAGTTAGGGAGGTGCACTGTATTTATCTTTACTAAAGAAATCACAGATAAAAATTTAAGGTTTGTTTGGTGTTTTGTTACAGAAGAAGGAAGTAAATGTGCACTATACCTTGTGTTCCCCACTATTCTCTGTAATACTCTGTGGCTACTCTCTGGTTTTAATTCAGTAATTACTACTTATTATTTCCATATGAATTTATTAATACTGAGTTATCTAATGATTCACCTAACACCAAGTTTTTTTAGTTCTGATACACAGCAAAAGTGAGTAAATAGCCACACTTCTGTAGGAAGAGTCACATTTTCCCTCCTATTTGAAGCCATCTAAGGAGTATAGCTTTTTTTAATTCAAATCTCAGGTTGTGACTCTGAAGTATAATTTCTCTCTTGACTTCAGAACTCCTTTCCATTTATAGTGTGTAATTCCATGCCTTAGTTATGAAATATTTTTGTCTAAATAAACGTCTAGTTGCAGAACTTACTTGAAGCTGATTCCCATGGGAATAATTATGGGGAAATCATGGGTTTATCCCAAACAACTTTTATTTTCATTTAAGATAAACTGTCAACTGCACTGATTGCTGCCTGCAGCTGGATACATTTTGTGGTCACATTCTCTGGTCTGTGTCCCTACGTGTCCACTGTGGCATTGCATCAACAGTGTAACAGTAGAGAACACCTTGGGCAGGGCATCCCGTCAGTTCTACACAAAAAGGAAGGAAAGTCAGTAGGGCTGAAAGGGAGACACGACAATCTGTTGAAATAGATGACCCAAATTAAAAAGGATGTGCATATTTTGAAACAATTTAATTGGAAAAAATACTCTTCTCTTTATCTGCCAGTTAAGAGCCCAGTAGTAAGCATCTCCTCCCATTGCTGACTCTTCATAAACTGTAACTTCTGTTGTCTTTCTGATCTCTAAAAGCACTCATTACAATCCCTGGTTTCTCAAGTTGTCCATAACTTCAATTCTCTATTCTTCTGTCTACACAAAAATCCACACCAAAATTGGTTTGAGAGCCTATTGGAAATTCATTCTTTCTTAGGGCTTTCCAAAGACCTACTTCAGAGATGCTGCTTGGAATACCACCATATGAGCATTCCATGCACAGCCCTACAGTAATCTCATGAACCCTCCCTTATTCTCCATCACCTCAGGGTTACCACTTCCCATTAGCCTGGGCTGCACACTGCAAGTTTTATGAAGTGTTTCTGCTAGGTGTAACTCAGCAGTGTCTTGCTTCAGTTGCTATCTGTTGGAGGGACAGCACTGCAGGCCACAAGCAAGCCAGGAGATTCCTGGAATGTGTTGATGACAACTTCCTTCTCCAAATGATAGAGGAGCCAATGAGGAGGGGTGCCATGCCACCTTGTTCTCACCAACAGGGAGGGGCTGGTGGGGAACATGAAGCTCAAGGACAGCCGTGGCTGCAGTGACCATGAAATGGTCAAGTTTTACATCCTTAAATAGGCGACGAGGGTGAGCAGCAATCTCGCTACCCTGGGCTTTAGGAGAGCAGACTCTGACCTCTTCAGGGAACTGATTGGTGGAGTCTGAGGGGATGAAGCCCTGTAGGAAAGAGGGGCTCAAGGAAGCTGGTTAATATTGAAGGATCACCTCCAAGCTCAGAAGTGATGTGCCCCAACAAAGATGAAGTGAAGCAGAAATGCCTGGAGGCCTGTGTGGACGAACAAGGAGGTCCTGAACAAAATGAAACACAGAAAGGAAGCCTGCAGTGGGTGGAAGCAGAGACAGGCAGCCTGGGAGGATTACAGGGAGGTTGTCCGAGAAGCCAGAGATCAGGTTAGGAAAGCTAAAGCTGACAGAATTAAACCTGGCCAGGGACATCAAGGGCAACAAGAAGGGCTTCTATAGGTACACAGGGGATAAAAGGAAGATCAGGGAAAGTGTGGGAAAACCCCACCTGGAATACTTCATCCAGTTCTAGGGCTCTCAACATATGAAGGATATCAACTGGTTGGAGCAAGTCCAGAGGAGGCCACGAAGATGCTCCGAGGGCTGGAGCACCTCTGCTATGGGGACAGGCTGAGAGAGTTGGGCTTGTTCTGCCTGGAGAAGAGAAGGCTCTGGGGAGATCTTATTGCCGCCTTCCAGTACCTGGAGGGGCTGTTAAGAAAGCTGGGAGGGAGACTTTTTACAAGGGTCTGTAGGGGTACAGGACAAGGTGTACTGGCTTGAAACTGAAAGAGGGTTGATTTAGATTAGATATAAGCAGGAAATCCTTTATGGGGTGGGTGGTGAGGCACTGGAACAGGTTGCCCAGAGAAGCTGTGGATGCCCCATCCCTGGAAGTGTTCAAGGCCAGGCTGGATGAGGCTTTGAGCAACCTGGTCTAGTGGAAGGTGTCCCTGCCCGTGGCAGGGGGGTTGGAACTAGATGGTCTTTAAGGTCCCTTGTACCTGAACAATTCAATGACTCTATGACCCTATTCCATCTAGGGCAGGGTCCTCATCTGTTTACACCTTCCAGCACCCACACTGTTCCCCTTCTGCCATCATGTTTAGACATCTGCCACTCTGAAATCTGCAGAGCAAAGCAGGTAAGACAAGCAGGGTCCTGTGAATGCTGCCACAACATGTTGCCAAGGCCAGCCCTCTGCCTTGTTTCGTGGACCTGTTTGATTACTAGCACTAGTCTCAAACTAAAAGTTCTCCAGCACACCAGCAGCCTGACTTAAAAGCTGGCAGTTGTTGAAGCCTTCCCCATTCCACACTGGTGTGCCACAACACCTTTACCAGGCTTCTGCTGGAAGTAAATATACACTGGAGAAGGCTGTTCTCTTCCTCAGTATAGATCTGAAGGGAAGCCATGCTGCCACCAAAGGCTGGAGCTGTTTAGCTCTTCTCAACTTCTCTGTCTTTCCCTTCCATCTCCTTCAGATAAGGTTACTTTAATCAATTAACACTATGAAGAGATCCACTTGTCACCCAAAAAAGTTGGGAGCAGTGGTTTTCAGTACAAAAAACATACTGTATCCCAAAATTCCTCAGTATTTAAATTCCGTGTTAAAGTCAATTTTTTAAACGTATTATGAGGAGGAAAAATATCTCTTTTGATCAATCTAAATGGTGCTTTACTGATCCAGATGAATACTGTCTGTGCAGCATATGGCCTTCCTCTCTTCACCTCCTTTTAAAACCTATACTTTTGCAAATATTTGTAATTTTTACTTTCTTATCACATAGACTTGTATCATTCTTATGCCTGAGCCAATAACAATCTCTGCCAGCTAGTTAAAGCTATTCTAGGACAGGAACTTTTCCTTCATGTATTATCACTTGGAAAAAATTGTTATGGCAGTCAGTAAATCATAATTCTAAAAAAATAATACCGGACTTTTAATATCTCATGTATATGGTTAGAGAAAAAGTAGGACAACAGGAATATATTGCATAAACTCAGTTTCACGTTGTTTTCCTATTTTGTGTTGTATATGCAAAGGTGTTTCATAACTTTCCCAATATTACTAAAGTTATGGCATAGGTTCTGTTATAGCTCCTACTGCACATGCAAGTGCTGGTGCTAAAGCACCATGTGAAGAACCAGTGGTTCAGCTGCTTCACTGCTTGCTGAATAACAATGTCTAGGTACATGCCATTGGTAAGCAGCATTCAAATGGCGCAAGAGAGTTTTCACAATAAAGGATTATTTTCAGTATAAGAGATCTCCTGAGGCACCTCTGTTGCTGTTGACTGCATGCCAATACTTCTGGTTTCTTAGATGTAATAAAAAATGGTGACTGCATTCTCTTCTTCTAAAGGAAGAAAACCTCCAACAATTATTTCCTTTTTTTTAAAAAATTGTTTAAATAAGAAAAAATAACTCATAATCAGTTAGACAACCTGGGAAGGTGATTATGGGAAAAGACTTGCTTGTTAAACATGTTACCTGCTTTCAGAATGATGTCTCCACTCTGGCTTCAACTAGGTTCTTACTGTCACATATTTCCGCTCAATGAAATGTTGGGTTTTTTTACCTGTGGTGTCTGAATTCACAGCCAGAGTGTTCTTTACCCCCCAATATGTTTGGTGCACATCCTAAGGACAGTAATTCTTAGTCTGGTTGGCTGGATTAACCTACTTTCCCAAACGTTTCACTTTGTGTACTAGATCATTACTTATATAGCTCATTCTGAGCTCAAATATATTTTCTTTGAGCCACTATTGATCTTGCTATATGTGAGTGTTGGAGTATTGGTTATCTTCTCTGAGGTAAAGGAAAACTCCTTCCAACACAAAAAAGCCACAAGTTGTTACTCTCTACTGTGTCTTGATCTGCAGAGTTGTGAAGGTGGATCTGCCATCCTTCCTCTGACACCTGTCTCAGTAACATGCAGCTGACATATGCAGGCATGAGGTGCAGGACTTTGCATTCACAGTAAAGCTTCCTCAAATCCTCCTCTACAGAACTACTAAAGTAAGATGCCCTGTGTCTATAAACGAGCTGCAGAAACCAGGTTTCCAAGGATTATAAAGTGTTCAAAAAGGAAAAGATCAATGTTTATGTTCCAAATTTCATGATGGAATATGGAGGCACCTTTTTTCATCCTTAGTGAAAAACCTCAAGAAAGCACAGGCCCTACTATGGTATGATAGGAACTGCAATGTCCTGCTGTGTTTTTATAGTAGGATTCTTTCTAAAAGCATTATTTGCCCTTCTCTGTACCAATTCAAATGTGTTCAAGAAAGGGACTTACTATTGCTTCTGTTGACACTAAATCAAAACTTCGTTTGGCACCAGCTGCTTCAGATTAAATAAATTTGCTTTGAAATCACTCAATTAATTTGAAAAGGTGTTTACATGAATAGAAACAAGAGACTCAGAATATGACCCAGCAAGTCCTCCTATAGACCTAAAGATATAGAAACAGGAAATTGTTCCAGCACTTCTGCATGCTGAAATGTCTCCCTGCTGAGCCTTGTACCAAGCAACCTCTCTGCCCAGTTTCTGAAATATGGAGGAGGTCTGTCTGAACTATTGATCACCCAGCACAATGCTTTCATTCTGAGATCTCTGCCCTTTCCTCAGCTGTACAGGCCGAGTGACAGGCTTTGTGTTTGGCTTACAAGAAGTAGTCCCTAAAACAAGTCCTTTACTGCAAGAAAAATTCAGCTAATATTTAACTGTCTCTTAATAGATATTTGTATGTCATCCCATATAAAAGCTAATGGATCTGTGTATATTTAAAGTATATTTACTTCTGTTGCAGACAGACAGAAGACACCCCTGCTTGTGCCCCCCGATGACTGGAAGTCACGCAGACATCGCTGATGCAGTGCAGAGCCCAGGCTAATATGTTATACTTCTTGGACAAGAGTTACATCAACACCAAACAAACCAGGATCCAACAGGTTTTTAGCAGCTTGATGCATGTTCACTAAATTTCCATTTGCCTAAAAAGGATTATATGCATTTGCCCTACACTGCAACTTGAGTAGTAGTAGCCCAGTATCTACACCCACATATCTTTTTTAATAGTCTTTCTTATGAAGTAAGATAAACAAACAAGAACATGTTTTAAAGTGTAAAGTGGAAGGGGTGGTGTTGTAAAGATATCTTTCTGTGGAGGTTAAGGAAAGGTACAGATTGCGTAGAAAATGGCTTTGCAGAATTTACATGGTCATTTTGAAGTAACTGAGACAGTTGCAGGAAGAAATGGTGCGCTTCTCAAAACTAACACGCCTATTTCAGATATCAGCTCATCTGCATTGATTGTAAGTTCTGCAAGCAATGCAGTCAATAGGCTTCTTAGAAAGTAAAATTTCATTGCATGCTGGCCCCAAAGCAATAAGCCTTTCTGTCCAAATTTTAGCCTGAAGTACCAAGATCAGATATTACACATCATCAAAATTATTTACTTGACAAATGTTGGGTGGACAAACTGAGAACAGGAGCAGGCAGAGGAACGTTACATGCCTATTAGCTCATTTGTAAATCAAATATAAGCTTGGAAATATCAATGATTATCCTGATAATCCTTTTACTTACACCAGTATAACTCCATTAACTTTAAGGAATAGAATCCTGCTTTACAGCAGTCAGTCTCAGGGGTCTTTACAATTCCAAGTGCAGCCCAAGCTGACTATGGACTTCAACTAACATAGCTCTGTCAGCCCAAGGAGCGGTCCCAGACCAGTTTATAGTAGGTCATAGTCTTAACAGGGTTATGCAAGCTATTAGCCTAGCAGTACACCTCCCTTTATCAGAGCTGAGAGTGGAGGTTTTACTCATATGTATAATGTACAACCTTCCTGCTTTAGCTGCCCCTGAAGTATGAATGTTTTTCCTCTACAAAGAAAAAGATTTTCATATGAACTACTAGTCCACAAAGTTTACCTATAATGTAGAAAAGGATAAATTGCAAAATACCGATCTTTGTGTGCCTAGTAAAACGTTATGTGTGCAAAGTTAAACATGGGAGAGTGTGCAAAGAAAGTTTGCAGCTCATGAAAGAGGAAGTTTGTGCAGCATGGAGTACCAGCATTTTAAAAGATGCATTTTTGTTTTTTCTGTAGGAGCATTTTGACAGCACTCTGAAGGTCTGTTTTGTATCCCAGTGAAATCTGTATATGGTTGAATTCTTCTAAAAATGCCACTGTATCCTAGAAGGTCTAGAAAGCCTAAACATAGTAATAAATCATATCTATTTCAAAGAGTTTATACACTGTACTTGAAAAATAAAGAGGGTTTTCATTTTCACTGACTTTTGCAGAGAGCTAGAAGTATCATTTCTAACCTACATAAATTGCTTGGAGATGGTTTATTTGGGGAATTGCATTTCTTTACATGGTATCCTTACATTTTGATGTTGAAAGATACGTTCAAAGGGATGATCTTTAAAAATCAAAAGGGAGCTGACAGCAGGATGACTTTGCAACTTGGTCCAAAAGATTGGAGTCCATCATTCTCTGCATGCAGCAGTCTCATTCACTTTTCCATGTTCATTCTGATAGAGAAAAAAAAAAAAAAAAAGTGGGGTTTTGTTTAGCTGTACAGGACTGGTGTGCTAGGAGCTTCAATTGGGACAGATCTGTCAGGACATTACATGCCAAAGAGAGATGGAAACCTGCTGTTGTGAAGGTTTGCAACCATTTGAGAGTTAGATTTGAATTAACATTAAAAGCATTTAAAACTTCCAAAAAGCCATATTTGTTGCATTTAAGGTGAAAGATGATGTATTTAAAGTAACAATTAACATGTAATGTTTGGAAGGATCCTTGTTTTGTAGTTGTAGATAAGTAATTTCTCACCATTCACAACATGTAGGGGTTTTTGTTGTTAAAGCATTAGAATTCACAGCAAGAGAGGAATTGTAGTTGTGTCTGATTTTCTTGACTGTAGAAGAGCATTTGCATCCTCATATGTCTACCCAACTGTTCTTCTCATCTGCTTTGTGGATCCTTGAAGTAATATTTGATTGGAAAAAGTCTGAGCTATTGTGATTTTCATGGAAAAAATGTCTTGCCTTTGACATACGCATTGTCCGGATGAGAAAAAACCATACATCTAGTGCATTGACAATTGCACATGGACACGTTGATTCAAAGAACATGTATGAAATACAAGAATAAAATTTTGTACCTGGAAAGGAGTAGTAGGAGAAATTCCAGTTTCTCCTCTCTCTACAGCTTACTGTTTTTACTTCTGTTCCTCTGTGGGTTGCTCCAGAGGCACTAAACTAAATGCCATCTCTAACTTGGAAATGGAAATATATGGACCATGGTTCTTGTGGTTTTTGTCCTGGTGTTTAAGTTTTTTGTCTGTGTTGTAAAAAAAAAAAAAAAATCAATGACAAGCTTAGCTGTCATGTAGCACAATTTGAAAACCTGTATGTTCTCTCTGACACAGAAAGTCATGTTTTTTCCTATCAAACAAATCCAGTAAAATGAGTGCGAATTCCCAAACACATCTGAGAAAGAATACTTTGCTTTAATTTCAAAATTACAGTATATAGAAATATTTCTTGATAATTTGGAAGTCATCAGTATCAACCATGTATTATCATTACTGTACTATGGCATTTCACATTATCTTTTATCTTAAAGTTCAGATTCAGTTTTGTGAAGTGGCTCTTTTGTTTTCATAGTACTGTTGTTACATGTTGATATATTACTCTGCTGCCCAACACCTCTTTTTGTATCATTGGACCCAGTTCTGTGCCACTTATAATCTCCCTGTGAGGTATGATTGGTTATGCCAGGATAATCCCATTCTGTTTGCCTAAGCAATTGTAATTTTTTCATTGTACAGGGAGGAAACCCTGCTTCAGGGTTTTGGGGTGGTTTTTTTTATATCTTCCATGAAAGGATTCAGATTTGTCAAGAAAAATCTCTTTTCATGCTTTTCACCACACTTTTCCTCTGAGAACTTCATAGCAGAAATCACTGAGTCTGTGGTTTGAGGTTCTTTGGTTTTCTTTTGATGTGCTTTCCACCTCCTTGCTGACCCCTTGCTGAGCAAGTTCACCTGCTTGCATTACAGCATGCGGAACCACGCTGTGCACCTAGTGTAACCTGAAAGTGTCTTTTTTGGCCATTTTTCTTTTACCCAGGGTTAGTGCTCCAAGCTGGTTGTTCCTGTGTCTTAGCAAACGCTTGCACAACCTGCCACCAAAACAAAGGTACTGTAAAATGCTTACTTAGATTTTTTTTTTACTATTTCCAATATGCAGCCATCTCATTTCAATCTATTTGGTCACACTCAAGCTGGGGATTCACTTCAACACTCCTCTGTATGGTTGAAGCTCTCTTGCCCCTGGAGTGTTGCTGTGGTGTAAAAAGAATAAAAGACAAAGGTAGGACTGACTGATCACTCTTGGCAATGAAAAAAGTCTCAGGAATTTTCTAGGAATTCACTCAGAACCAGTGGTATGTCACTCAGATTGTTTTGTCATGCTTGGCATTCAAGAATTGTATGCTTTTTCCCAGTGTTCAATAAACTGTCCATACACAATCAGAAGTGGACTTTTTCTATCCAGAAGTGTTGAGCTTCAAATGTTCCACTGAAGCCACATAAAGAACTTCAGCAAGACCTGAAAACAAGGTCCTTGGACTCCTCCATGGCATTTTCAATCTTTCTTTGAGATTGTATTTTTATTCTCTCTTTTTCTAACTGTTATTTAATTCCTTATTCATGTAGCAGGTCCACTGATCTGTGAAACTTACGATTCTTGGGTACTGTTTTCATTAAAAAAAAGGAGAATTGTATGTTGTGCAAAACAGGTGTTTGGAAAACCTGATAGGAATCTCACTGCTGAGGAATACTCAAGTGGAAAAGACAGTATGTTCTTTTCCCTTCATAGAAATATGGATTTCTTTCAGTTGCATTTGTTCTTTCCCTTGGATATATTTGTCTGAGCACTTTTCATTGCTCATATGTCTCAAAGATGAAATTTCAAAAGGAATGTGTTTTTGGATAGGGCTAGGTGGTTAGTGAGTTTTTGAGAAAGTTGGAGGTGTTCAGGCAAGGCTCAGAATTATTTTCCACTTGAGCTACTGTAACCAAGAGAAATGCAAAACCTTACATTTTAAGAGGTGATCCTGAGATTGTAGCTCCTGCAGGTTCTGTATTTGATTACATTATTCATGGTTTAACTCAGGTCTTTAGTATTATATTGTTAGACACAGAATGTGCTCTTCTAACTGTTCAGTCTGCAAATCAAAGAGCATTTCACAGCTTGCTTTGGTCTTGTTCTCAGAGAAAGATTAATGCTGTTTTGATTAAAGTATATTTAAATTTCTCCTCTTGGACTAATTGATTTTGCTTGCAGTTCCAAAAGGAACATTTCAGGTCAATCAAAAAGCTTTAACAAAATAAAGTTGAAAATTATTTGAAATATAAGGAAACACTTTATTTAATGTAAGATGCTTCACATGGATTTTGAACATCATATTGAGGCACTTTGGGATGGGTAAAATCTTGTCTCAAATTAGAAAAATGAATTGCTTCATTTCAAAAACATTAATGCTTTGCAGACTTCAGAATTTTTGTTCCTTGCAGTAATACCATTTCCCCCCAAACAATTCAAAGAAAGATGATGAATTTTCAAAGGATTCTGCTGCTGCCAAACTCTCATTTTTAATGAAAAAGTTTGATGAACATCTTTGCTATGCATTTTTCTAATGAACATATTTTTATGTATATGAAGTATGTAAGTTACATAATGATCTATGGTATGAATAATTTTTGTAACATATTTCACATATATTACAGAGTTAAAAATCTTAATAATAAAATCTTAATACATTATCATCAACTTTTAGAAATTGGCTTCTATTATAATTTTTCTCTGAAACAGTTTATCCAAACCTCTCTTTAAAGTACTCAACTGCTTACACTTTTTTTTTTTTTATTTTCCAAAAACTTGCTCAGAGCAAGACCAGTTAGATCCAGTTGCTCAACGTCTGAGATCTGATTATCACTGAGCAGAATTCAAAGCCTCCTCAGGCAACCTCAGATCCAGCACCAGAGTTCATCTCCTCCAGCTGAACATCCAGGTGACCCAAAATCGGCTAGCGTGACATTCTGGGTTCAGTGGAGGAAGGAGCTCTTTGACATTTTTACCCCTTTTTTATTGAAAGTGTTCTGGTCCTCCAGCAAAGAAAGACTTAGCATCATGACACCATGCTTAGACATCAATATAATTATGAAACATCTCTCAGTATTGGATGTTTTTCCAACTCACTTGTGAAGTTCAGATGCTCATCTGCTATGATCTCTTTCTTGTCCTGATTTATTTAGATTTGCCCCTGCAAGGGAGGGGAAATTCTTGGTTCACAAGGCATATTTAGTGTAGTGACTTCCTATGATTACTTATCTTTAATGATCATCACATAGTCTCTAGATAAATTTTTCTCTTCATAGCCTAGAAGATGGTGCATGCATTTACTTCGGGGACTACAAGAGCAGATAGCATTTCCCACTGCTAACATTTGAAAAATACAGGAACCTTTCAAGGACATCAAAATATAAAAACACCTGGAACCAGTTAGTTTTCTTCACAGAATGCCCATGTCCCAGAGAATGGATAACACAGGGTTCCTCTCTTCCTGCCTCTGACATTTTCAGAGGAACAAGGCTTTCTTCTTTTCAACTACGTAATCTTTCTGATTGTGCAGCAAGGCTGACATGCCCGTTAGCAGGTAACATGAGATGCTTAAATGGCAGGCACATGGAAATAAACACTTATTATATGTTCCAATTTACTTAGCTTCTGTCTGGATTAACCATCCTTCATGGGTAGGTCTTTCACAAGAGTATTTTGAAGCATAGAGTATGTAAACTCTGGCACTACACAGCACAGAGATAAAGAGGGATTTTAGTGCTGAAAAGGAAAGAAGATGAGATCATTTCAACCTCTGCAAGTCAGAACAGAATAAACATTGTCTTGCCACTTCTGTCTGTATTAATGCCATTAATGCAGCAATATAGAATGTCAAAATCATAGAATTGTTTAGATTGGAAAAAACCCTTCTGTTCATCAAGTCCAACCATTAACCTAGTACTGCCAAGTCCATCACTAAACCATGCCTCTAACTGCCACATCTTCACATCTTTTAAATACCTCCATTTATGGTGAACCAACCACTTCCCTGGGCAGTCTGGTCCAATGCCTGATCACCCTTTTAGTGAAGAAATTTTTCTTAATATCCAACCCAAACCTCCCCTGGCACAACTTGAAACCTTTTCCTCTTGTGCTATCACTTGTTACTTGGAAAATACAGACACACCCCTCCCTACAACTTCCTTTCAGTTAGTTGTAGAGAGTGATGGGGTGTCCTCTGAGCCTCCTCTTCTCCACGCTAAAGAACCCCGGTTCCCTCAGTCAATCCTGTCACAAATGGGTGATTTAGATCTCTTAAACACTGTCAAGAGTGTTAGGAAAAGTGGTTTTAATATAATCATTGTAGAAGTGCAACTCAACAAATTTCAAGGGCAAGATTCACTCTATTAGTTACTGTGTGGAAAAACACACAAAGGAAAATTTACACTCAGGTTAGAAAGATTCATAGAGGCACCAGAGATGAAAAGGATAAGGAAGACCCTCACATTGAGTCATAAGTTTCAGAATGGAACCCCTTTCTGTCTAAACTCCTTCTCAGAGAGGAGTCTAGGTGCAGCTGGATCCAGACTTGGTCAACAGTTTATGTCTAGAGGATTACATATGCAAAGTCTATGGATTTTTCAATAGCATAAATGCAGCATACAATTAAAGTTACTGGAGCATATTCAAAGTTATCATACTAGAGGATTATATGCAATATCAGTGATTTACCAAAGTTCTGCAGCAGCTAAAGGTCTTTCTGCCTTGAGGAGTGTCCCAGCTTAAGGGCAGATCACTGCCTAGCAGGGAGAGCTCAAAGGAAGCTCTCTTAGGCTGTCATGTTCAATGGGATAAAGTGGTTGGCTTGTAGTCAAATTACCTGTGATGGAAAAGGTATGTATAAGACTCCTGGTACCCACAACTCTCTTTGTTCATTGATAAATAACTGTTGGAAAAGCCACTCACTAGTCATGTGTTAATCACATGATCAGTGTTCCAAGCTCATATGCATTGATGATCACTATGTCACTCTGCCCATTCATGGGTGTTCAGGGAACAGACTGAAACTAAATGAATTCATGGGCCAGCTATGGCTCAGACATTTACCTTTTCTGGAGCCTGCAATAAACCACCACCAGTCTGGTCAAGGGGTCAAGTGCACCCATCACACTCCACCCCCTGACTACAGTCAATCCACTTTATTGACTCGTAGAGTGGTAGTATGGTTGTTTCTTGCCTCTGTCATAAATATGGGATGTATTGCAGATGAGCTGTAAGAGTCCAATTATTTGATAAACTGTTTTGTTTACATGACATAATTAATGTTAGCTATATAATATTTTACATATGGAATTAGTTGATTATATACATTTCACATGCTGTATTGATGCATTTTTTGTTTATCTTTTGCCAAATTTTGACATATAGAATGATAATATGCAATGAACATAATAAGGTCAAAACTGACAAAACTACAACTGAATGCAGCATCAAATTCAAAATTCCAGTTGTTCTTGGTGACCATCCAAGGAGAGTTTCACACCAATTATGTTCTCCATGTTTGTCCATTCTTTCTAGGACACAGTATATCTATTCTGCATCATAATGGACAGTAATCAGGGTTTTCTAGCCATTGCTCTGAATTCATTTTAGCAATTGACCCAGGTCATCATGTTGCAACAGTTCTCTCACCATTCTGAGATTCATTCCAATGTGGGTAAGCAATAAATCCTGATAAAATGTGTAGCTAGACTGTAGCAATTGTTGGGTTGTGACAAGAGCTAAATAGTTAAAGTTACATCCCATAATTTTGGTAAAATGACAAATACAGATATTTCAGTGATTATTTCTCTCTACAGTGATGTTGTCTATAAATACAGTATCACAAAGGGTTCTCATACAAATACATCCATTTCCAATATATACTAATACAGTTTCAGGTGTTTGTCATGAATGAGTGGTTTAGGCTGCTTTAATAAAAACACCCTCAAAGGTATTGGGAAAAAAAGTTACTTTAATGTGAATTTGTAAAAACACAACAGAATTTGTGGGCAATGTTCACCCTATGACTTATTCAACATGGAAAAAAGTATACAAAAGGGACAGCAAATTAGAATTTGGTTAGCATGATTTGCACATGGATTGAGGGAAATTATTTACATGGATTCAGGAAAATCAGAATCGGGTTGGTGTGATTTATGTAGGGATTACGGAAAGAAGGTGAGGGAGACAATCCCACTGAGTCACAAGGATCAGAGTGGACCATCTTGCTTTCTCAACTCCTTCTCAGAGAGGACTTTAGGTGCAGCTGAATCCACTCCTAATTCCAGACTTAATCAATGGTTTGTATCTCAAGGAATTAGCTAAGGAGAGCTCAGTGTGGTGATTTAATAAGCAATTTTTTGTTTTGTATAACCTTGGAAGAACAGCAATTTAAAATTTATTAATACTTTTAAGATTAAGAGTAACACTATTAAGATCTAATACAAGATTACATTAGATAACTTATCAATGAAACAACACAACTCAGAGAATTAGTAAAGTTCTTAAAATCAAATTGCATACACGCATACACAGATATAAATCTATATATATAAAGGTAAATGTGTTAAAACTTCCCGTTGAGTTCAGTGAAAATATTCACCTCAGATGCCTTTGCATCAGGTGACGGTTGAGCCTCCAGAAGTGGAGGTTTCAGCCCAGGTTCCATTGTCAGTCTTTGATGACAGTCCTCCAGCTTTGGTGGTGAGCTGAGTGGGAAACATCCCCTTGGGGAAGCCATCTGGCAGGCAATGGGGCTTGAGGAAACAGAAGGGTGTCCTTCTCAAGGGGCCTGAGCATTCCTCTCTTCCTCCCTTCCTCCCCTCTTCCCTTCCTCCCTCCCTCCCTC